>NW_009695163.1:0-1174 GCF_000703405.1 Apaloderma vittatum | reverse complement strand
AAAACTTAAGGAAAAACTTTACTGAAAACTTTAATAAAAAATTTTACCAGAAACTTTACCAGAAACTTCAGAAAAAAATTTACCAAAAATTTTACTGAAAACTTAGGAAATACTTTACCAAATACTTTACCTGAAATTAAGGAAAAACTTTACCAAAATCTTGAGAAAAAACTTTACCAAAAACATAAGGAAAAACATAAGGAAAAACTTTACCAAAAACTTAGGAAAAAATTAAGAAAAAACATTAAAAAAAACCTTACGAAAAAAATTTGGAAAAAACTTTAATGAAAACTTTACCGAAAATGAAGAAAAAACTTTACCGAAAACTAAGAAAAAACTTTACCGAAAACTAAGAAAAAACTTTACCAAAAACTTACTTAAGGAAAAAACTAGAAAAACTTTACCTCAAACTTAAGAAAAAACTTTACTGAAAACTTAAGAAAAAACTTTACTGCAAACTTAAGAAAAAACTTTATCAAAAACTTAAGAAAAATCTTAAGGAAAAATTTTATCAAAAGCTTAATAAAAAACTTTACCGAAAATCTTACTGAAAACTTAAGAAAAATTTTTACCAAAAAATTTAGAAAAAAAATTAGAAAAAACTTTACCAAAAACTTGGGGAAAATCTTTACTGAAAAATGAAGAAAAAACTTTACAGAAAACTTAAGAAAAAACTTCACTGAAAACTTAAGTAAAAATCTTACCGGAAACTTAGGAAAATACTGAAGGACAAACTTTACTGAAAATTAAGGGAAAAACTTTACCGAAAAATTTACCAAACATTAAGGAAAAACTTTACTAAAAACTTAAGAAAAAACTTTACTGAAAATTTTATTGAAAATTAGGGAAAAACTTTACCAAAAACTTAAGAAGAAATTCACCAAAAACTTTGGAAAAAATAAAAAAAAACTTTGCCGAAAATTAAGGAAAGACTTTACCGAAAACTTAGGAAAAAACTTTAGGAAAAAACTTTTGAAAAAATTTACTGAAAACTTAAGAAAAAAGTTTACCAAAAACTTAACAAGAAACATTACTGAAAACTTTACCAAAAATTAAGAAAATACTTTACCAAAACCTTACGAAATAATTTAAGGGAAAAACTTTACACAAAATTTAAGAAAAAACTTAAGGAGAAACTTTACCGAAAACTTAACAAGAAACTTTACCGAAAACT
>NW_009695162.1:1795-50922 GCF_000703405.1 Apaloderma vittatum | reverse complement strand
GACATTCTGTGATTCTGTGATTCCATGATTCAAGCTGTATTTTGAGAAACAGTTGGTTCCAGGTGCAGTTGCTTCATTCTGTGAGAACAGAGTCAATACACTGTCTTAGCCAGGAGTATTTTAAAAGGAAATATTTTGGTGCCCAGACTCAAGATACAGAGATCCCCAGATACACCACACATATTTAAGGCTATCCTATGTAGATCTGTTTTCAATGACAGGGAAAGGACCACTCCTCTCTTCCTCTCTGCTTCCCAGACCTGTGTTTTGTAGCCTGGTACATACAATTTTTTGCCACTACAAGTAAAATATAAAGGGCTTTCTGTTGACCCGTCAGTGCAGGCATTAAGAACATGCCTAGACTTGTGTTGGTCTGAGCTATTTTTAGTTTGTTTTTTTTTTTGCCTCGATAACCACTGCCTAGCAATCAGCTAACTATTGCCTGCATTTGTTTTGGTTTAGATTTAGTTTTTGGTGGCAGGACGTAGTTCCTTGTGGATTGTCCTGTCTTCTTTGATCCAAGATTAAAACAAGGCATGGGAGAGCGTCCTTGACAGGTCTCATCCTCCTACCATCCCTCATGCTCTGGCAGCGTTTGTCTGATCAGGAGATTCACTGCACTGGGAAGCTGATTATCTCAAAATCAGCCATTTTGGAGAGGATTTTTGCCTTTCCAGCTACAAACAGCTTAAATAACATTGTTGCTAACAGCTTTGGTCTGGAGGAAAGGGGGATGTTCAAGCACAGCTCTCTCCTTGGTATCGCCATCACTTGCCCCATCCAAGTTTCTGGGCATTCTAACTCCAGGTTATAAATTCTCTGGCAGGATTCATGTACCTCTGGTCTTGGGCAGATCTAGGCCAAAGAGATTTTTTTAATAAGGTCCCCAATTTAAATTCTATGCAAAGAACTGCAAAGACTGGCACCTCGATCTGCAGGCTACAGATTCTTTCCCTCTTGTCTAACATATTCTTTGCAGTCTGCATTATTTGGAAAACACTGATTTGAGCAGTAGGCTTTTGCACAACTTTGCTGTTACAGTTTCAAAACATATTTGTTCCTATTATTTCAGAAGAACTTTCATTTTTCTTTTACTAGGAATAGTTGCTCAGAAAACAAAAGAAAAAAGCACTGTCAGGAAGCCAAAAACCTTGCTAGTCTTTCTTTGGATATAACCCCACCTCAAATTATTCACACAGTTCTATTTCCAGACAGAATTTTAAGGCCTTGACTACTTCAAAAGGAAAATACTGCAAATTTCTGCTAATAGGTTATCTCTGTGAAAGGGAAGAGACGGGTAATGAGTAACCTTTCTCTTTTCCTTTTGCATCAGAACATTTTAATTTTGTTCCAATTACTTCAACATATTTAATACACTCTCGGTATGTATTTGTACAGTATGCAGGCAAATGATTTTCCAAAGCCTTATACAATATAGTGAGTCATAAATGATTCCTGTTCCCACTACCCCCAATCGAATGTGAGTCACAAAGTGGTAAAGTCTCTCTCCCCAGAGTGCTGAGTGAAATCCACCTGATTTGGGGGAGTTGGTACAAAGCTGACAGCAGAGTGTTATGCAGAGATCCCTTGCCTGAGTGACCCCTGTCTGCCTATACATCTCTTACCCTCTGTGAAAAAGGGGCATATCGCAGATTTTCGGGACATGCCATGTCCTAGCCATTTGCTGATCCCAGCATGTCCTGCAGCCTCCACGAGGAGGATCTGGCTGCGGCTGTGCTCCGGCTGTGCTCCAGCTGTGCACCCCATCCCTGGGTTACCACTCTTCATCTGGCACTGAAGTTTCCAAGTTTTTGGGTTATGAACAAGGACACATTCCAGTTTGACTCTGTACCTCTGGCCCTCAGCTGCATCAGTGGGATGACAGCAGTCGCTGAGGGGGTTTTGGCAAGTTGTTTGTAGCTGTGCTCACGCAAAGCCTCTGCTCCCCACAAACACATGCTACATGAAGAGAAGTCCCTTGAAATCAGATGCCTCTAAGTGGGTGGGATTTTCTTCCTTCCGTCCCTGGAAAGTTAAAGCTAATTTCTTTCCATAGTGGAAGAAAATATTCTGTGATTTGGTAGTGTAGAGGAAATAATACCTCTGAGCCTTCATTCCAGGATCTGTGTTAACCAGGCCACAAACTGATCTTCAGGTACATGAGAAGAGCAAGTCCTTATCTTCTGTTGATTAATTTTACCAAAGTATTCTCAAGGAAAGTTTTTTACCTCTTAATATATTTGATACAGGTTACTGCCAACAAGCAATGATCTGAATAGCATGCTGGCAGTCATGCAACATCACAGATATTCCTGCCTGAAGTTTCAAGGGTGCCTATATATCATTATTCATTATTGCTGCTATATGAGAATAAGAGGTTACTCTTAGTTTTGATATTCCCAAACACCTTTATACTGCAGTTTTTAATAGCTGATCTGTTTTCCACTGATTTTTGTGAAGGTTGCCCTCAAGAAGCAGACTGAGCAGTTCTAGAAATGAATGAAGAATCAAGTAAGGTAGCAAAAATTATCTTCTAAAATACTTTGTTAGATACCTCTAAATAATTATTTTTCTACACTTGAGCTTTCTGACTTGCATCTCAATAATTTTAATAAAAAAATAGCAGTCAGGGATCAAAGCTGTGTTCCTCTGAACACATAGCAAATAACCTTTCCCATTAAAACCTTAACAGCGTAAACCTCTTATTATAGGAACATTTTAACATTTGTAAAACTTTCTTCAGAGGAATAATTACATTGATTTCAGCACACGCTTCATGCAGTTTGGTTTTGACCCTTTTGATATTAGATGCCTATTCTAACCAACTTTCCCAGTTTCCCTCTACAGTCAATGAAGGGAGATACTGGCCTCCGGAGAGGTGATTCATACCTCCTATCTTAAATTTCTGCCTCTCAGTTGACAACAGAAATGTAGCCTAGACAACTGTGTAGATTAGATTCCTATCTCTTAGATTAGGTGAGACAAATCCTATTCTTGGCCATCTTTGTGCATGCAAATTTACAGGATTGGAGTGAAGTTGTTTAAACATTTAAAGTACCTGTGGGGGCTCATAGACTATTTGATTTATTTAGGAGCTTTCCAAACCATAAACACACAAAAGTAGAAAAAACATCTAGTTCTTTTATGGGGGGGAAAAAAAAAGGAAAACCATAGAAAATACTTTCATGTTCTCCTGTAAGAACATAGTAACAATAAATAACAATGAAAAATATCTATAGTGCATAAAGTAGTAAAAATAAGGGACAGTTAAGAAATAAACCTGGTTAAGTGTGTTTAGGTAATGTCCCAAACATAGCTTTGAGTCTTCAGCAGCTGTACATGGCTTTTGTGACATATTTTAATACAATGGTTCACAATTCACATCTGAGCCATTCCTGCAGCTTTGTCCTCAGATTTCCCTTTCTGATGAGTGAGGTATCTCCCTTCAGGCAATGGACTGATCAAACCATCAGGGTGACCAATCTTCCACATACAAAGAACCATGAAAATACAATATACTGCCAAGTGTATCAGGCCTTAAAATGTACTCTGTTTAACATTTTGTAGATTTTTTTCCACTGTGACTGCTAACTAAATAACTTAACCAAAGTTCTGATCTACGCATTGGCAGTCTACTTAACAAAAAGCCAACAAAAGAGAAATGCATAAAGATTAGAGACATCAGAGGCCTCAAATTTCAGTTATTCTTCCTTCCACTATCTCTTCTTTACTAGTCTTAGAACTTCTTTCTTCCTTCTTTCCTTAGGACTCTTTTTCTTCCATTTCTGTCTCTCTCTCACTTCTTGGCTCCCTTAATTTCATCTACAGTTTCTGGGATGAGAGCTCATGCATTTGGGCTGGCTGAGGTGAAGATGTGCCAACTGTCCGAATGGGTAGCCACTATTATTGTTTGGGCAGAAAGATGCTTGCAGCTGCCGCTGTTTCTCTTGACCTTTGCCTCCATCTACTTAGGTGAAAAAAACTACTAGTGATGAATCTTTGCAAAAGCCATTTCTTCAATGTAAATGAAAAGCCTTGGTTCACAAGAAGCCATTTGGCTATCAGGGAACTGCGTGACCTTATGGTTTAAATTTGGATCCATGTGTATAGAGTTAACCTGGCAATATTATAAAAAAATGCATTTATAAGGTTCCTTATCTGTGGACTCAACTCAACTCAAAACGCCGCAGATTTATTCTTCAAATTCTGAGGTGTTTTCCTAGCATCATACAGCCTGAATGGTCACATCATGTGTACAGACTTCATCCATATTATGCTGGCAGCTGCAGGGCACAGAAAGCAATTTATAATTTTAGTTTCATGCACATCAACTCAGAGGAGCTCTTTTAGCTATGATGTGACTGAAGTCATTGGGAAAAGAAAAGTGAGAATGGATTTTGTGCTATCGATGAAAAAGGTGTAAATAAGGTGTGATTTCCTCACTGTGATTATTCAGACCTTTACTGCAAAGGTTCTGTGTATATATATACCGTACATGAACAGAATAGTGTGGCCAGCAGGATTAGGGAAGCGATTGTGCCCCTGTACTCGACACTGGTGAGGTGGCACCTTGAATCCTGTGTTCAGTTCTGGGTCCTTCACTACAAGAAGGACATTGAGTTACTGAAGCATATGCAGAAAAAGGCAACAAAGCTGGTGAAGGGTCTCTAGAGTGTGTCTTATAAGGACTGCCTGAGGGAACTGAGGTTGTTTTGTCTGGAGAAAAGGAAACTCAGAGAGGACCTTCTTGCTCTCTACAACTACCTGACAGGAGGCTGTAGTGAGGTGGATGTTGGTCTCCCATGGATGAGAGGAAATGGCCTCAAGTTGCACCAGGGGAGGTTTAGATTAGTAAAAATTTCTTTACAGAAAGGGTGAAGAAGCTCTGGAAAAGGCTGCCCAGGGAAGTAGCAAAGTCATCATCCCTGGAAGTGTTCAAAAAATGAGTAAATGTAGCATGTTGGGACATGATTTAGTGGTCATGGTGGTGTTGCATTGACTGTTGGACTTGAAGATCTTAAAGGTCTTTTCCAACCTTAAGGATTCTATGGTTCTATATGAGGAAATATGCTAGATTTAGTGCTTGACACATTTCAGCTCTGCCACGTAACCCAATACTGAGGATAGAGTTCACTGAACAGTTCATTTAAACAGAATATAAAGTGGATGTAGATTGCAATAAACTGCTCGGCTTAGTCTTGACATTCACACTGCATGTAAATCCTAAGCCTCGGCCTTTGTGCATGCCCAATTTGTTACTCAATTTTTTACTCAGGTAAAACTTCAATTCACACAAAAATTCTGAAGGAAGAAACTCTGAATATTGTCCAGATATGAGATGAAAATCTATCTTCTGAAAGGAATTAGTATCCTAAAGGCATTCTTTTTTTTCAAGTTTTCCTGGTGATCTAAATCCCTAGACTGCACTTCCCTTAGAATGTTTGTGTGTACAATGAACTGTTCCTCGCTTCACACTCTAAATCCAAAAGGTAGTGTGTGACAAGATTAGGACTGTACTTAATTTCTGATTGTTTTGTGATACAGCTGTATAACTGGAATAATTTGGGGAGCAAGATAGAGACCTAATGCCAGAGGGAGATGCAGGTGACATGAGTCAGGCAGTCACTGCACCTTAGTGCTCCTGGCCACTCCTTTCGGGATCTCCATTCTGTTGGCCATCTCAGGAGCTCAGTCTCCTCACATGGACCCCTGAAGCCCCATGGTGGAAATATGGAGGTATGTGGATGCTCCAAGACAGTTACCTGGGTTGCCTTCCTATGTCAAATGTCATTAGATTCATCTGCCATCCTCAAAAACTGTTTTTTTAATCCTACCACAGGTAATTGTTAGGCCTATATGGAGTGCTTGGTGCATGTTTGTGTGCCACGAGTCTCAGCTAGTTGTCTTTGAGTCATGCTATTTCTTACCCAGAAGAGAGGGTGGGTCCCTCCTCTGCTGATGAAAGAGCTGTACTTGGAATGTGGAAAGAACCTCAACTTGAGGTGACATGTCTTTTGCCTGTATTTCTGCTTTAACCCTCAAGCTGTTAAACTTTCTAAAAAAAGCCCCAAACCAACGAGGTAATGAAGAGGAAGAACTGTAAGTGATTTGGGCACAGATTGTGGAATTTGAGAGACATGTACATTTACCACAGTTCTAGTGATATAGCTCTCAAGCATTTTGTTCAGGGCATGAGCCTGGGTTGTCTTGAGTGTCTAAAGCTGGTTGTGCATCAGAAACAGCATAACCATATTAACACAAGCTAATAAAACTTGCTTCTTTGCTGGACAAATTGCCTTGCTAGCAGAGCTTGGATTAAGTGTATTTTGCTTCGTTTACTCTGACTGGCTTTTTCAGTGATAATTTAGGTATTTCTCCATTGTAGCTTGAGAATAAGAAATATAAATATATAAAAATACATTATTTATATAAGTATTTTTAAATAAATACATACAATGCTGTGTTCATGTGTATCTATAGCTGTTGAGGGTGTTGATATATGTAACTACCGATGTATCTCTGCAGATAGCAAGGCAAAAATAGTACTTCCCTCTCTCACAAGGGGCTGCAGAATGTACTAAAAATTGTGATGGACTGTCATGTTGATTATGAACATATAAATGTATAAAATTATGATGTGAAATGTATTATTTTCTTCATAGTTAATTTTCTCTGAATGGACTGAAAAACTTTTCTTCTAAAAGCTCCAAGGTAGGGACAGAATACTTCTTCCATTAGTGTATTTTTCCTCATAGGTTTTTTTTCTCTGCTAGATAGAAGAGTACAAGACTGCTTCAGAAAAAACTAGTCAAAATGCTGAGATGGTCAAGAAACATATGCACAACTGGAGAGATTCCAGAAGAAATTAGAAGGAATTATTAGAGTTCTAGAAAATGTGACTTTTTTTGAAGAAACACTGAAGATATCAATAGTTTTTAATCTAAATCTTCAAGAATGTAAAATTTAAGTGCAAGGGGGAAAGTGATAAACTATTCTCTCTGCTAGAAAAAACACACAAAAATAGTGTAAACTCAAACAAGGAAAACTTTAAAAGAAGTTTAGAGAAAATATGTTTTTCAGGAACAATTTCCAAATGTGCATTTCCATACTAGTAAAGGTAAAAATATCTCAAAAGAAAGGAGGGGAGGGGAGGAGATGGAAAGAGAGAGAAAGGGAGAATGGGAGGAAAGAGAGAGAGAGAGAGAGAAAGAAAGAAAGAAAGAAAGAAAGAAAGAAAGAAAGAAAGAAAGAAAAAGAAAGGAAGGAAGGAAGAAAGGAAGAAAGAAAGAAAGAAAAAGAAAGAAAGAAAGAAAGAAGAAAGAAAGAAAGGAAAGAAAGAAAGGAAGAAAGAAGGAAGGAAAGAAAGAAAGAAGGAAGGAAAGAAAGAAAGAAGGAAGGAAAGAAAGAAAGAAGGAAGGAAAGAAAGAAAGAAGGAAGGAAAGAAAGAAAGAAGGAAGGAAAGAAAGAAAGAAGGAAGGAAAGAAAGAAAGAAAGGAAGGAAGAAAGAAAGGAAGGAAGAAAGGAAGAAAGAAAAGGGAGCTTTCTCTTTAAAGAGATAAATATTCTAGGTTTTGAAATATAAAAACTTGAAAACACACTATTTCAGCTGCTCTGTTTAAAGAATCCTCACTGAAGTGGTGCTGAATAGGCTGGACCTTTAGAGTCATTTCCTTATCTGCTTCTTGTGGATGCCAAGTGAGTACCTGTCTGTACATCTGCGCAACCCAAACAAACTTTTTTTCCTTCAGTACTTATTTTTTCAATGCTTTTCCTGATGTAAATTTACATTACTTATGTGAACATATCTATTTTCATCACCATTTAATCTGCAGACTGTTCTGTTCAGATCTGACCACCAAAAAATATTTGTGAGCATTCATTCGAGCTCTGCATAGATGTTTGCTTAGAAATGGAAATTTACGGTGTTTCTGTCCTTCAGCTTTCTGCTAGTTTCTCTTAAATTTTCAAAACTTCCTGTCTCTGTCATTGATGATATAGTAACCTATAGATCTATTTGTGTACTAATACAGGCACTCTATGTACGTGTCAATATAAATAGATTTCCTAGGGCTAATTATCTCTTACATAAAATGTCAATAAGGAGGTGACAAGAGGTACCACAGATTATTTCATTTTTCATTTTCCTCTATAAGTTTACCTATTTTTAAGTGACATAAAATAGGTACATACACTAAAAAAAAATATTTCCGGGTGTTGAAAGGTTTTATCTACACTTTGGGAGCATATATGCAGATGTTGCTTATTATATACTCTTTGTTTATATTAGAAATTGAAAAGTCAGTACAATGTTAAAAAGTAACATAGACAGTATAATTTAATGGTAAAACAGCTGAGGCATTATGACAGTTTTTTTTCTTGCACGTATGATTAATCATTTTTCTATTAAGCCTGCTGAGAGCAGCATGAAAGCAATTCTCATCCTTTGTCATTGCTGATGTCACCAGTTTCATCTTAGCACTTTCAACAGACATTGTGCTATATCCTTAGATTGAAAATACAGCCAAAAGTCTGCTAGCAAAACTGATGCAGATCTGCTGTTAAGATCTCTTTTGGAAAGATGTTCCAGTTTGCCATACTGATTTTAACAAAATCTCTTTGTTGCTCGACAAAGTTCCCCTGAAATACCTGTTTCAAGCTGGTAAATGTGTTTGTCAGCACAGTGTCAAAGGTGAGCAGGGCTAGGAAATGTTTCAATGCTAGTTCCTAATATCCAGCACATCCATCTACTCATGGGAATATATTGTTTTGCACACTAAAACCTCCTGTGTCCAACTTGTCTCCCACTCCGGCAAAGAAAAGCGTTATCCTGGTGTCCCTGGTCTGAGGGCAGGTACTGCTCATGTTGGGCAGAAAAGCTCCTCGGCCTCAGCCGAGTCCTCTCCCTCTGCTGCCCTCCTGCTCAGACAAAATGCCTCTGATTGGGCTTTTTGGCTCATCAGCCATCTTCAACACAGCCGTGTTCACAGCCTGTTGTTTTTGAAATCATGTCCTCCCTGGGCTTTCAACATGTCTGAGGGATTGCTGTCCTCATTCTGCCTCTGTGTTTCTTGACAGATTCCAGATCTGATGTTGCACTCCAGATCTGCCTCAAGTAAAGCTTGATCCTGGCCTTTTTTCCCCAGTCACATCATTTTCATGCTGCTGTGAGAAGTTACTGTCTGCTGGCTTTTCTCTCTCTGTGGTACCCAGATCCCTTGTTTGTTTCCTAATTTTTCAGAGAAACCCTTTTGGACTAGCACCCATGCTGCTCCTCATGCTTGCTTTATAAAGCTCTCCAAAACTGATTGGTTTGCAGGTTTTCTTTGAAGACTCTTCTGTTTTAAGATTTCTATCAGAGTTTGGCAGAGACCACAAGGCCACACACAGGGAACTATATACTGTTTTATTGCACTACCTTCTGCATCTCTACCAGGCAGTTGCCTCTCCTAGTTGGATCTAGTCAGTTTGGAGTAGGCACCACTTCCAGTCAGTGTTTGGTATATTGCTGATCACCACTGTAACAATACTACTGGCATCCCAGCATCATTCTTTGTGCACTGGGCAGCATGTATTCACAGATTTAGCTTAAATATTAGGAAGAAATTCTTTCCTGTGAGGGTAGTGAGACACTGGAACAGATTGCCCAGAGAAGTTGTGGATGCCCCCTCCCTGGAAGAGTTCCAGGCCAGGTTGGATGGGGCTTTGAGCAACCTGGCCTAGTGGGAGATGTCTCCCACCCTAAATGATCTTTAAGGACCCTTCTAGTCCAAGACATTCTACGATTCTGTGATTCTATATAGCATTTTCTTTGTCAAGCTGGAGGTGAGTTCAGGGTGGGCAATATAAAATGCTGGAAAAAATCCCCATTGGTAGAAGCGATGCCTTACTGATAGGGAATGTGCTCTCTTACCCTGACTACGACACAAGCGTTAATAATGTTTTCCCTCTTTCTGTGTTACTGAGAGGAGGAAGGAATAGGAGAATGAATGTGCTTTTTGTTGCTTGCCTCAGACAGCCAGAGGCAAATGAAGCTGACTTTCCTAATCACATAGATACAAAGTGGGTAGTTTCCCACACGAGAAAACCACCTACATGACTCAAAACTCCTTTCTCTTCAAATGCTTCTACTATTGCTTGTTTGGATAACTAGGAATTTCAGCAACACTGAACATGATTCACCCCTGACAGGGAGAACTCAAGGAACATTGTGGCCAAGTTTGTACCATGATAGGGACATTCGAGTCACGCTGTGAGGCATGTGGGTTACAGTGGAGCCAGCAGTGCTGCCCAGCTTGCATGGCCAATGTGGAGGTTTGTGGAAAGCTTTGTTTTCTGTGCAATCTACCTCTTACTACTAGCTCAGTTAGGAAACGAAGGTCTTAATGCTAGTGAGTGCTGAGATCTCTGGCTCTAGTCCAGACATTTACTAGGCATGTGTGAGTCAGACCATTTCTTTGGAATCGATGATGTGCTTAAAACTTAAGCACATGCTTAAGTAATTTGCTGAATTGGGACCAGAAAGCTTGGCAACTTGCAGAATTGAGCCCTAAACTACTCCAAGCATGTTTTTTATTTTTAGTAAGCGAAAAAGTCCCCTCCTACCACTCCTAGCCTCATTCTTTTTGGTAATAATTTCCTTTAAAAAAAAAAATCTGAAATAAAAGTTCCTCTTTAAAGTGATAATTCAGATTTTATCTATTATCACTAGAGTATACATGAAGTACCAGATATCCTGCACAAATGTTTTTTTCTGACTGGCTTGCAAAAGCACCATATTACGGGCATAACTCGTAGCATAGATTGGTAACGTATGTAACACAATCCAAAAGACAACAGATTCACAGCACAAAGGACTGAGATGCGACTACCACATCCAAAGAAATCTTCCATTATGACACCTTCTACTATGTCTGGGCTTCTGTTTACCTCTGACTTCCATATCCCTGTTGACAAGCTCTTAAATGAAACTAAGCTACCTTACATCATTGCAATTAACAAGTTATTAGGTTGACAGTAGTATAATATTTAGAAGTTCTGACAAAACAGTGTTGAGTGAAAAGGGTTTCTTTGAGAAATATTTGCATTCAAATATAGAGATGGTTTAGCTGTTACAAATCAAATTCAGAATATTTAACTGAAAATTAGTAAAATGCTGCCATATTTAATCAAAATTTCTGTAGATTATGCTAAAAATAATTCCCTGAGAATAATATCTACCATCTGAAAAGTGCCTTGTGCTGCAGGAACCACAAGTAAAATGTCCTCTTCTTACAGTGTCTCTGCTTATAGTGCCTGCTAGTCAATATGTCTTTGCCTGACTTCATTAATCCTCATGATATCCTGCACTATTCGCATTGACCTTTCAGTTAGAAACTTAAAAGATAACAGACATTATGGAAGGTTGGGAAAATTTTTATATCAAAACCTATGGCCTGTCTGGTATAAAAGAACTATAACCTAGAAGTGGGATATACTTTTTTCCTTGAGTAAAATGTGGGACAAAGTGGAGTAAAGTGTAGGACAAAGATTAAAGTGTAGGACAAAATGTTAAGAAAAGGCTTCTTTTAGCAGAAAAATGAAGACCTCTTTGTTGCTTAGAGAAGTTTTCAAGAATGTAGAGCATTAGCATTCTTGTGATATTACCTGATCCGTCTGATCCACTGTCATAGTGTAATGACTCTGTATTGATACACCTCTGAAGTCAATTCGCGGGCCTGAGAGTTAGTGCTGTACGAAGCACATTCTTACCTGGAAGAAGAGAGTGAAATGCCTCTTCATATAATGTCTATAAATACATCAAGGGGGAGTATCAGGAGGATGGAGCCAGGCTCTTTTCAGTGATGTCCAATGACAGGACGAGGGGTGATGGGTACAAGCTGGAACATAGGAGGTTCCACAAAAATATTAGAAAAAACTTTTTTGATTGTGAGGGTGACGGAGCACTGACACAGGCTGCCCAGGGAGGTTGTGGAGTCTCCTTCTCTGGAGACTTTCAAAGCCCACCTGGATGTGTTCCTGTGTGACCTACTGTAGGTGATCCTGCTCTGGCAGGGGGGCTGGACTAGATGATCTTTTGAGGTCCCTTCCAACTCCTGACATTCTGTGATTCTGTGATTCTGTGATTCTGTGATTCTGTGACAAGAGAAATCTCATATCTTTAGGTATCAGAATAGTGAACTCTGTACTCTGAAGTAGTTGGCCAGGTCTGTCATTGCAGAGCTACGTGTATCACCTGAGTATGCATGCAGGAAATCCATCCTGAAGCCAGAGCCCTTTGGATCTCTTCATTCGGTTTCAGTTAAAATGAAAACAATGGTATTGAGCAAGAGTTTTCCTGTCATACTTAAGAGATGAACTTTTCTCAAATTGTGCAAGTGAAATCTTTCATTTAGCTGTCCTGGAACACTTGCATTTCGCAAGGTTATGGGCTCTCTTGTGTTAGCCTGTCATGATTTGCAAACTACTATGGCAATCAAAAGCCCTTGCTTAGATTTTTTTTTTCTTGTTCTAAACATTTCTAATCCTTGCAGACCAATTCACACAATCATGCGAGTAAAATGATATGATGGGGTCTCATTTGCCCAGCTTCTCACTTCTTCAGCACGGAACAGGCTGGATGACTCTCCAAGAGGACCTGGCAGACCTCAGCATGTATATAAGGACTGTTGAATTGTGTCAGTGAAAAATTGTACAATCAGAACCTGGAGTTCTCTTGCCCTGGAGGCTCATGAAGCCAAGCAGATTCACTTCACACAGTATCCATCCACTGCTGGAAGCTGTCTCATATTTGGCTGGGTGCCACACTTCCTACCGTGCCTTGTTGGACATGCAAATTAGAAACAAACACCTCTGGAAAGGGTACTCCTTCTTCTAGATTTTTTTTCTCTAGACACACACTGAAAAGCTGTTTTCTGAGACTAGTCTTCTCCACAGGAAAAAGCAGAGAAACCTTTTTGTTTGTTTGTTTTGAAATAATGATGCTGGTCCCAGCAAGAGAAGATGGGAAGAATTCACCTTTTCAATGCAATATTTCCTTTGTTAGGTATGTGGCAGTTGTCTTTCATGGGATTTTATGTAGTCCTTGGCCATCAAAGTCAGTGATGCCTCCTTGATTCTTCAGGTCAATACACAAGACATGAAAAGAAAGAAATAATGCCTCTTTTTTTTTTTTTTTTTTTTTTTTGTATTTTACTTCTTTATTTCTTTTTTTTCCTGGACATGAGAACTTTGTAGAAGCATCAGTCTTTGGGCTCTTTATAGTTTTTGGTCAACAATGATCTTCAGACTCTACTATGGCTAGTAGTTTAAGAAATTTCCTTACAACTTCACACTTCTTTGTGTTTAATATTTCTCAGGGATAAGTAATAATGAAAAGATCCTGTGTCTTGTCTGCTTTTCATATGAACTTCTGAATAAGTAATACCAAGGCTGGACATTGTTACTGTACTGCATACTGAAATTTGTGGGCTGCACAGACGAATACTCTTTTGATACACTGGTTAAGATTTTGTGGGTATAACATCAGGTACCTGTAGTTTTTTGATATATGTGGAGTTATACTGTTTCACATTAACTAAAAACCTGAGCCAGTTTCTCTTGCAAATGAATGCTGCCAAAATAAAATTCAGAAAAATCTGTTTTTACAAGTATCAATTTCACTAAATATTGACAAAGGAATGGTAAAAATTGGTCTATGCCCTGCAAAAAGTATGTATGTACTGATTTAAGACTAGAGACTTCAGTGAGTGGCTTCAAAAAGGCTAGTGCTTAAAGGAGATTTCTTTTCTTTCCCTTTCTTTTGAAACATACTATTGTTGCAAGGGAAAAACTATGTCATGCAATACCTACAAAGAGCCTGGCTGTACCATCCACTGCTAATGTCAGGTAGTGTCTTATGTAAGAAGTTCCATCTGCTTCAGTTTAAACACTGATGTAAATGAAGATTATTCAAATTAAAAAGAGCTCTGTCCCTTTATATGAAATATTAATTCATATTTAATATAGATGCAAGGGATAGGATTATTTTGACCTTATGCTTGAAGAATAGAAATAAAAAAGCTTCAGTGAGGAGTTTTAGATTTTTAGACATTCTTTAAAATATTGGAAATGACAGTTTGGAGATCTTTTTTAAGCTAAGTGGATCATGACTTTCCTTGGAACAGAGACTTTACAAATTCCTTTTTGACTGTCATCTGCAAATCATTTGACTGCTGTTAAACAGAACCCTCTATGTTGTCCTGATAACAGGGGAAAGGCTGAATGTAAGGAATTCCACCCTTACAGCTGTTAAGGTAAGTCTAAAATTGATGTGTATTGGATCAAAGGATAGAATATTTTCCAGATGATCCTCTGTTTCTTCTGAGAAAAAGAAAAAAAAAAGGCAACAACACAAACCCAAAATTCATTTCCAAGGTGTCAAGCTTCAGTTGCTGACCATGGGGATTCAATTTAAAATTTTGTGTCCTGCTAAGATGAAACCTACATTTGCCAGTAAAAAACACTTTAAATTACTTGCTTATTCTTCTACTACAAATGAAAAGTTACAGTCCATCAACAGCTATAAATATCTGGTTTAGAAGAAAAAAGCAAATGAGAATAACCGATGGAAATGATTTTTCTGTAATGTTTATTTTACAACATCCTTATGTATGAAAATGACAAAACCAGAAGAGGTTCCTAATTTAAATGAATTCTCAGATTTTATTGTTGAGGAAAGTGGAAGCTTTTAGTATAGTCAGAGATTATATTTCTACGAAAGTATTAGTCATTACAGCTTTGGAAAGTAAATAAGAATGTCAGCACAAGTCATCATCCATTTAAATTTCAGTATGTGCAAGCCACAGAGGAAGATGATTCTGGTATTTTATCTTTGACCCTCTAAGAACTTATTGGAAATGCGGTAAGTTCGTTGGCCTGTGCAAAGTGAATGTTATGCTCTCAGATCCGTTCCTAGGAAGCAGTGACCACATCAAACAAGCAGCAATAACATCACCATTACCACCACCGTTAACTTTTCTTCTGCCTCAGTAAAATAAGATAATGGTGGGGAAGCTTCTCACCTTCTGTGCAGCAACTCCATATCTGACTTAAACATAAATTCTCATAGGAAAGCTTCTTATACTGGCACCAGTGTTCCAAGTTTGTGAGCATTTGGGTGCTGACAGAGAGCACTGGAGTGGTGTGTGCACCCCCAGCTGTGGGACACGAGGAGGGAAGGCATCTTGCAGCATGGCTGCATGCCCTCCACTACTTGGTCCTCAGTCACTGTGGGAATACAACAGTTTCTTCACTGGTGATTAGTAGTTTTTTTAATTAAAAAGTAAGATTTTGACCTGCACAGATTTTAATCTCTGTAGATGCCTCATTGTGATCAATAGATCTTCTGTTGTGTTTTTGTGTAAAACCCCAGCTCTAGCCTCCTCCCACACCTCCAGGTCCTCTCTTCTAATGTCTCCAGACCACCTCTCTGTCCTTAATGCACGCACCCATGCAGTTCTTTCCTCTCCCTTGGCGTTTGTCTCCACCAGGGAAAAGTGCTGAAGACATAGGATAGGCAGCTGCCTTGTTTTTTGGAGAGAGCTTTGACTTTTCTCAAATTAACTTCCAACTTAAGGGGTGTTGTTGCTTGTTTCTGATGGAAACAGAAAAGAGATGTATCTGACCAAAAAGCTGTTTTCCCATGCTCCAAAACATTACGAACTAGAATTTATCAAAGAAGTGATGACCAAATTAATCTTTTTTTTCTTCTTTTTTTTTTTTTTTTTTTTTTTTTTGTGTAGACCAAATGCCGTTCTGTCTAGGTCCACCATTACCTTTGCAAGGGCACTCACAGATTTTTGGCTGAAATGATACATAAATCCTCAAAACTATACATCTACCCAGTCACACGGACTTTAGTGAAAATAGTTAATCAGGAATAAAGGCAAAACAGAGCTTTGAGAGAAGAATTGTTGAACTGTTACTATATTATGCTACCATTGAGAAGAGTGCCTTCTGTTAGTGACCTTGCATCTAATTATACTAACAAAACAGTAGTACAAAAAAAGTCACCCCACCCTAAACATCTAATAAACATTTGGCACTGCAGCATACAGTACAATACTCTGTGAATCCAGAGGAAAAGGCCCATTCAAGATGGGGGTTTTATCATTCTTTCTAGTAAATTCATTCTTCACTGAAAACATGGGAAAAAATGAATTAAGAACTCTAATAACCAGCCAGCAGGAAATACAAAAATAAATCTAAATTGATGGGTACACTCTGTGCGTATATGGCTTCCTTTGCAGAGAGTATCTCAAGCCTGCAAATTATCCAGACTCATTAGTATGGAATCCTAAATTCCAGTAAAATTCCCCTCTCCCATTTTTCTTGACCTTCAGCTACTACTGACCTACTGTACAGCGCATCTCAGGGCTAATTCTGTGCCAGATACAAGCAGGACAGATGTTCTTCAAATCTGCCAGTGCCGCCTTTCCGATTTAAGTTAAGTTGAAACTGCGAGCACAGACAGTTGCAGATCTGTAGTTTCAAAATACGCGTAGAGCATGCTCTTTCTGCATATTTTCCTCAAGAGGGTAACAGTTATTTTCATAGTTATTCCCGTGAGTCCATTAGTAAATCTGACTATCTCTGTGTTGGGGTCATAGGAAATATTCAAACTGACATTCCTGACAAATGCGTCACGAGCATGGTCCAGTCTCTTTCTGAAAAAAACCTCACATATTGATGAGTATTTAAGATGATGTTTCAGGACAGTTAGGTGTTGGCAAAACATAGAGTGTTGCCACGACTTTCTTTATCTAATTAAAGACCTACGTACATTCTAACTGGTGTGGGGACAGTTTCTAAGACTGTATCCTGTGTTACTATATATTGTGTTGCAAGGAGGTTTGCTGAGGCTCATATGATCATATTGGTGTATTATACACTCCAGCTCTGATAGTGCTGCTTACAGTGGTGTTATAATTCTATTCCCATTCTCAGTTTCTTGATGGTCCCAGCATATTCTTGAATTCTCTCTAAAGCCTGTTGACGGGTTTAACGAACATATCTCAATTTGCTTTATTCTTCAAGAGGAGGTCAAATAATATATTTCTGGTTAAATCTCACTTCCCATGATTCAAATCTGAACTTTGAAGTTTCAAGCTGACACAGTCCTTTTCATTTTCTTTTAAATTGGTGATGCCATTTTCAAGCAGTGATGTGTTCTGTAGTGTGTTCTATAGTGCATTTACATTAAAAAGAAATATTCATCCTATGACAGGAGTCTCTTGTTATACTCAGTATTGTGCAAATTGTTGCAGCTATTTTAAATGCAGTCCTGTTTGTAGATCAGTAAGTGCAGTTTCAAATTTTGATTTTTTTTTTAGACTCCTGTATGTAATGATGATAAAGAATGTTTTTTTCACCATTAGAAAATGCTCTGAGTCTCAAACAGTCTAACAATTTATTAGTAATTGATTTACTGTCCTCATTACTATATGGCATGTGGCAGTCATTTTCCTGGCTGCTCATCACAAACATTCAGGACAATTAAGTACTGAAAAAAAAATCCCTTTCTGGAGCACTAATGGTGATAAAAATCACTAATGTTTTACAAAGCATTTGTTTTCTGGCAGGTTTTCACATTCAGATATTGGGAATAAATCACATAAAATTAACCAATTGCAGGTGACAGTTTATTTCAATAAATCATGATTTACAAAGGGGAGCTCTAAGGGAATACAAAATAGTATTTTACAGCTACTGCGCTATGCCCTTTTGAAAAACAAATCTCTGACTACACTTGCTTCTGTAAGGCTTGCCATTGTGTGTGTGTGTGTGCACAAGTGCATACTGGGTCTGATTGTCTTCTTTCTTATTTCAGTTTTAGCTTCTGCACCCAAACTGATTGCTGACTGACTATAAGGGGTTACAGACTGAGATACATTTTAATAGTAGATGAGCTTTGAAAGAATACCTGAACATTATGTTTTATCCTACTGTGTGAGGAAACGCTCTTGGCATACCAAGTACCTCACCAAACTGCAGTCACATATCACATCTGGTTGATGGAGTTCACGTTGTTTTGTTGTATCATAAAACACCATCTCTCTCACTTCAGCTGTGAGAAGATTTAAGGCTTGTCTTTCTCTGTAGAAGCATAATTTCCTTCTCTTCTGTACAACTCCCTTTTAGTTCTTCATGCTTATGTCCTTCTCAAGCACTGGAGGAGAAATTGAACAGAGAAAAGTGTGTAATAGATATACAGGGAGCCCTATAGATATGGGTATTATTGATTCATTGGAGAGTGGGCATGTGACAGAATATTGCAGAGAAGTGATGAGATGCTGAAGTACCTCAGGGCCAGGAGGGATGGTGCCAGGTTTGGGCAGGCACACAGTAATACAGAGGAGGGGGCTCTTGGAGTTACAAGCGTGGGCACAGAAAAGTAAAAGTAATTTTAATGCCTCTCTGAGAAAAATAATCACAAACCCAGAGGCCTGCCAGAGGATGCTTAGCAAAACAAGTAAAAAGGAATTTGAAGATACTAAGGTAAGGCAGAGATGAGCAAATGACCAGTACTCTGACACTGTAATTTCCTTTGGAAGACTCAAAACTTAGTATTTCTGGCAGAAGCCTGTATTTTATCACCAAATTTCCTAGTTGTAGGGTTTTGCCTGTAAGCAAGAAAACAAGTGGAAAGTAACCATCATATAGTCACACTTCTTTTCTAACAAAAGTGAAATAACTTTTAAAATGGGACATGTATTTATAAGAGCCAGAAGAAATAGAAACAACCAAACAGTATTATTTAAATATTTCAGCATTCTCAAAGAACTTTTCTTCCTTAGTTAATATCTGCAGCATCCTGGGAGGCTAGCAACGATTTATTTTCATTATTTGTTAATTTTGTCACCCAGCATTACTTATTTAAAAATTAGCTGCCTATTTTAAACTCTATGTCTAGACTCCTGTTGTAGTCAGTGAGGAAAGGCAGGTCAATTGTTCTTAAAAGGCTAATTTTGACTCTATTGTTAACTTTGTGATGCAGAAAATTCACTGAAAGAAATTGAACCCTTAGTAACTGGTGAAGTGTAAGAAACTGAAAGGGAAGGCAAGAAAGCATGCTGAAAATAAGATTGGAGAAGACAGGTACCATATTTCAAGTTAAAAAACATCTTACCTGTTAGCTTCTTAGGGATATAAAAAAAAATCAGATCAGTTTGATTCAATTGATAAGTAAATAACTAATCTAAGAGGTAAAAATAATTGTAGAGATCAGAAGTAAAATTTAGGCTGACTGGCTGTCTAAAATTTAAATTCTACTAAGTGTCAAAGGGGAAGAGACTGAAAGCTTAGCACCTTAGATTAAAGTCGGCTCTGAACCATATTCCTATAATATTACTGAACTTATGAGTACCGCATAGGTGTGAGAACAGAATTTGAATCTCATGTAGTGTGGTGTGAGATCATACACTTTCTTTACCTAGAAACTAATATGATGGGAATAAAATACAGCTTAACTCTGCGATTCTTAAAATTCTTGGAAAATCTGGAACATAGCTTTACTTCAAGAGTTGTGCAATGTTTGCTTGTTGGTAAAAGAGAAAAAATACATGCTGAAATTCTCAAAGTTTCAATCTGCAAACAGCTTTATTGCATTTGGCAAAGGTTGTCTTTAACTGTTTAAAATGGAGCGTGCATCCTTCTGTTCTGGCATATGGAAAGGACAGAACTGGGGAATGGAGCTTCACATCCCGGCTGTGACTCCTTGGATCGTCAAGCACAGAAGCATCCTTTCCAGCAATTTTAATTCAAAAAGAAAGGTGATTAATTGCTAGACTAAGCTTTACTCTTCTTTCCAAGAAGTTGACAGGAGCTTAGATAATTTCACTAGGAGCAGGTTTGGGCCCTTTGGCATAACGGGCTGTCTACCGTTCTTTACATTCTTCCTATATCTTTTCCATTTTTCACAATTTAACAGTTCTCCTTTAAATGCTGGAATCCTGCTACTCATTACTATGGTTACAGTTCCTGAATCTTGACCCATTTTGCTTTCTTTTGAACATAGAAGTAATAACATTAGCAAATACCACTGTGCTGAGTTCTCATCAAACAGGATATAACATGTTAATGCTAGCTGGGCTGTAATGGCTATCTGAGCAATACCAGTAATTACTCTCATTTTGCATATCTGCAGTTACTAGACTTCTTCACAGTACCATAAAAGCAAAAAAAATTATTTATTCAAACTGGAATGAGAAGTCCATTTCAAACCACAAAATCTGCAAGTCAAGTTAGCAAAAGATCACCATAAAGACACTTCTTTTTCATGAGGTGCTATTTCTTCACAAAACAAACTGCAAACTCTTAGATAGTTTTATTTGTATTAACAACAGACATTTGTTACAAAGCAACATGATATTTATATGAAAATTACACCTAATGTTCCCAGACTAGAGATGCCTTGTACGGAGTGAGAAAACAAGTCCTTATTATTGTATATTACCATATAATTCACATTTAGAATTTAGAATATATTTCACATTTAGAATTACTTTCACTGGAAGATCTGAGTGAAAGGTGAAACGCACTGAGCTGCACGTGGTGAGATAAATTAACCCCGTTTTCAATGGGATTCGCTTTCATTTAAAAGCCATGGAAAGAGCAGCAGGGTAGTTGGTGGGTCAGTGATGTGCAAAGCTCTGCCCCAGATATTATTAGAAAAAAAGCAGAGCATTTTCTGCTATTAAATGATTACACATTGAGAGTTTCCTTCTTCATCCCACCTCTCCTCTCCTGCGCAGTCCTTGCTGTCACTGGGCTCTGTGTGGCAGGTATTGCTTGCTGGAAGGGTCTCAGGTTTGTGTGGCAAGTCATCTCCATCCAGCAGTGTCATCTGTCAAAGTGAAGCCTGACAGCTGTATGCAGTACTGGAAAACTTTTTTTGATGAAGTTATGAAAAAATACAAAGTTTTTTATTTACAGCTCACGTTTTATGTGATCGTAGAGCACCCTGTTGTGTCCTATTGTGTTTCTTTTCTAAAGCACTTCTGTCATCTGATAAAACAGTAGCTTTTGGGAGAAGAAAGGGGTTTAAGCAAAGTGTACTGAAAACGCTTCAGTTGTAGATGATCACTGCAGTAGGGTATGTGTTTGTGTTGTGACAACAGTGGTAAAGTGACTATGGGGTTGTTTTTGATAAAAAATGCCCACGTGCTCCTAAAATATGTTGGCAGTTCAGGATTCCTTCTCTGATAGATTCTGTGCCCAAGTTTACTACACGATTTCAAGGTTTGCATAGCTTTCTCACTTTGGTGGATGCACCTTCATTTCAGTACCACAACTGTCATCTGGCTCCCAGTTCACTTGTGTGCACCTCAGGGACTTTGCCAAAAGAGCCTGGGAGAATGTGGGCACACATAAGGGATGGATTAAATCAGGGGTGCAAAGCTATTAAACAAAATGTGCAATGCCCCAGCAGCAAGATCTGGAAATAGGTCAATGGGAAGAACAACAGGAAAGTTGGTCTGAAATAATTTTTGCTATACGTGTGAGAAAAGTGTTGCACATCTGTCTTACAGATGGCCAGAGCTGGAAGATCGTTTCTGAGTGTGAAGTACGCGTTGCAGCTTCGATCTAGGATATATGGAGGCTTCAGACTGAAGTGTGATTGTAGCACATGTAGACATACCAAGCTAGTTTTAATCTAAAACTGCAGACCGTAGGATATGGCTGCCGAGCAAGCATTCAGGTTTATGTAGAAGCATACCTTGGTCACAGCAGAATCGATGTTCTGGTGGGTTTTCTGCCATCAGTACAGGAACAAAGCAGATGATCAGAAGATTAGGGTTAGCCCAGTTATGTCTGTATGTGTACCAAACTTATGACCTAATTGTAGTGTAGATGTAGTTTTTCCTCTCTTACACAATATTGGGCACTGTTAATCTGAATTTACATAGAATATCCTCCAAACTGTAATAGTAGGATGTGTATGCTAATATTCACTGAAGTTAAAGGAGAAAAGCAAAATATTATTCCACAATAGATTATTTCACAGGATGTTTTCCAATACATGTACACATTAAAAAAAGGAGAAAAAACCCAGAACACTATAAAGAAATGTTTTACATTGTGATATTTTTTCATGACACAATACCAAGAGTAGATGTTAGCAACCATGAAATGATAGACTAGACTCACAATCCATATTAGCAAAATAAAAGGTTGTCTTTACTGTGAAAATCACACAGATGCTCTTGTCCTCAGAAAACAAGGGAGCACTTTAAGAATAAAAACTTTGAGGAAGGATGGGAGAGACAATAGTCATAACTCTTTACTGTGTTCCTGACAAACATAGGTTTCACATATTTTTACTGTGGAGCTAATTAAAAGGAACTCAATATTTGATAGCCACATATGAAACTAGGCACTGACATCAGAAATATTCTGCTGGTACAGATAAAATATGCTTTTTCTCTAAAGCTATACTACAGAGACCTAGGGCTCTCTTTCTCTTATCAGCATGTGTTGTGTGTAGGTACCTGACAAAAAAGTAAAACAACTTTTTATCATAATTAAAATTTCCCCTTGTTTATCCTATCCACACAGATATTGGAAACACTTTTTAGATATAAGAAGGGCTAAGCTGTGAGACAGGCTTCAGAAAGCAAACGGAGTCCCAATTCACTGCTGAAAAGAGAAGTCTGTCTCAGGAATATGCTAGACAGACTTGCCACGGATAACCTGGGCTCATTTAATTCTTCCTCAAGAAAGCAGATAGACTACGGGGTCTTTGAAGTCTCTTCCCATGCTACACTGTTACGATACCTGTATTTGTTTTTATTTGTGTTAAAGGGATTAAGGCTGCTTTGGCTGAGCATTATACAGGATCTAGAACAAAGAGATCTCTTTCTCTGATGAATTAAGTTTCTTTTCCCTAAGGGTCTTAGAGTTCATCTAGAGAGAAGAGTACACAGATGATGAAAACACACACACAAAAAAAGTTCATAATGACAATCATAGCACTCCTTTTGGCTTTTCATATGCATATCTTTAACATTTTTTCTTATCTCCTGTAAGGCCATCTCTCATTTACCTACTGTAAGCGATTGTTAATATAAGAGAACTGTTAGGAACACACCAAGAGTAGTGATCATTCTCATCTCCTTTGGAATAGAATTTTATAGTTTTAGGTAAACTGCTGAGTAAATTTTGTCTCATTCACGAATCTCCCATTTTTTCTTTCAAAACTACAATTGCATCTACGCGATTATATAATTGTTAAGGCAGATCCTAGCAGGGAGTGCCCATTTTTTTCAACAGTACTTTTTGAATAATTGGAATTCAGAGCTGGCCTTTCATTTTTGATCTAGTGCTGTAGACCTACCATCAGTCTCTGGCCTACGGGCAACAGCACTGAGCAGGAAATGAACTACAGTCAACACTGAACTTTTTTTCTCCCTGTAAGCTAATGAAACATGTAGAAAAAAACCCACTGGCTTGCAAGCAAAATCAGAACAATTTTTTGTCTGTGTAATATGAAAAGGGGATTACTGTGGGTCTGGTGTTTTTACAGGGGAACATTCACTGGCAGAGGAAGGCAGGAGGATGGACAGTGGCTAAATGCTGTGCCAGGCAGTGGCTGTAGAATGCAGTGACTCTGCTCCAAAGAGGGAAGAGGATTGCTGCTGCCACACCCACGGCATTGGAGGCCAAACATGTTGGACTAGGGGGTAGACTTCTGCCTGACAGAAACTGGGGAAAAATAGATGGTGAAGTAGAGGTACAGGGAGTTCCTAGGAGCTAGGATATTAGGAGAAACTTCTTCACTGAAAGGGTGGTGAAGCATTGGAATGAGTTGCAGAGGGAGATGGTGAGTCACCATCCCTGGACATGTTTAAAAAACGGCTGGATGTGGCACTTCAGGAGATGGTTTAGTGTTAGGGTGGTGTAGGGCTGTGGGTTGGACTTGATGGTCTTAAGGTCCTTTCCAATCTTGATGTTGATTCTGTGCTTCTGTGGTTCTATGATTCTATGATTCTTTAGACAGTTGTGAGGTTTACAGTCCAGAATGCAGAAATACCTTTGAGCTCAGGTTATGGTGTTTGATATTTCCTAAGAATGTTTGTCTTGTCTTGTTGTCATCATACCAGTTGTGCTAAAATTTAGTTTTAAGATTATTATTCTTCACTGACACTATGTGTGTTACCTGCATCCTGTGGGAGGCTAAGTGTCGTCTGTGTTGATATGGAGATCTGCTTCTCTCCAGAACTTTTACATAGCTTTTGTATAGAGCGGAAAAAGTGCTCAACAATACTCTCCCATCCACTTTTCTTGAAAGGAGCAACAAGATAACATAGACGAATTTATTTAATGTAAATTATTTTCAGATTTTAAGAAAACTACAGTTGCAGTATAGCACATACAACACGCTCCTTTGCACTTTCTCTCCTGTGCCAAATTAGGCATTGAGTTATTACAACATGATGAGTTAAGGCATGAGATCTTGAATAAATTCTAATTAAAAATACATTACCATATGCAGATGAGCAAACAGTTATTTTGACAAAATATATTATGATTTCACCTTGGTATCACTAAAATAACCCCACCAACCCTTTTTCCTCTTGTAGTCCCTTGAAATGCAAGAACACCTTATATTTTAGTTGTCATCTTAATGGTAGATATTATTATAAGGAAAAAGAGCTAATATCAACTGCTTTTAATTTAGGCAGGATTTCTTTTATATGAAGACAGAATTTTTCTTCTATAACCATTTTGACTGGAAGTCATAGGGCCCTTGCCAAGAAGTTTCAATTATGCTTTTAAAATATAAATCCTAGGAGTCTTGAAATTACAGGGTGTGGGTAGTGATATGTTAAATGTTTTACAATTGAGGAGAAATTAGTGCATTTTGGCTTATCCTCAGTGCTGTTGAGAAACAAAACTGTTCTTTTGTTGTAGGTAAAAGCATTTCCTTCCAAAGAAGTCTGCAAAAAACTGGAAAGCATTTTCTTATAATTCTGTGAAAATGACACACAGATAACTTCAGAATGTGGAAAATAAAGCCAGCCGCAGAGCCTCACCCAGGACATGTTCATCAGGAGAACATGGTGTAAACACACCGTAGGATGTTTTGGCTGTTAGAGCAACCATGGGATTATTTGGGGTGTGTTTTAGTTCTACCCACCTAACACATTTCCCATGTGGTATTTGGGTGGGGGAAACGAAAAACTTCCCCCTTGTCAGGTATGAAACTATTTCCTTTTGTCAGTTTGAGGTTAAGTCTTGGTCGTTTGGGTGGAGGACATTAACAGCTGCAATCGGTCTTGAAGAAGAGGGTATTTCGGTTGGGGCAGGGAGGATTTCTCCACACCTTAGAGTTGTTCATATCAGTACTGATTGGGACAAAAGATGCTGTATCAAGAGACACAGCAGAATTGTAGTGTAGAAGACAGCAATTCTGCTGTCACTGATGCTCTGTTTGTTACTGATCAATAACAAAATCACTCCTGTATGAAGCAAGTATGATCCAGCTTGGCTGGGATCAGATGCTTTACTTCCGTTACATTAGCCAGAGTGCACACACCAGAGTGTATTTGGGCATTATGTTCTTTTCCAAAGACAGGAGAACAAATGATATCAGCTCTGGTATTAAGATGGAATGATGAAGACGAGCAGTACCTACTCTGGTACAAAGTTAAACTTTCAGCTATTTTGGGGGAAATCTGAGCCAGTTGAATGAGACGATACAGAATCAGCTTTCTACATCACATGATTTTGGCTTTTTGAACCAATATCAGGAACCCTAAAGCCAACATTTGTCTTATACATGTCTTATACACCTATGGCCTCGGGTGATAAACACCACGCAGCTCCTATGGGTGCATAGATTAGTGCACTTCAGAATAACTGACAAACTTGCCAGGCAAATATAGCAAGAGTCACATTCAGGGTTGCTATTGACACTTGCGGAAGTAGGAATATGAAATCTTCCAGGTGCCTCAGTCCTTAGGGCTGTCAGTGAGTTTATTAGATTTCCTCTCCTTTCACTGTTGAAGTAGGGCTTAAAACCTAAATGGGTAAGAATGAGACTTAGCTCTCCATTTTGGTAAAATTTCACTAAAAAACCAAAAGTGTTGAATCTTTCATTTTCCTTTAATTAGGATTAGGAATAATAATCCGTTAGTACCTATCTAACCAAAGCTTTAGCCTTTGGAGTACTATAAGAAAGCATGGGGAGTTTACTGATCCCAAGTGAATTATTTTAGACTCTAATCTGTGGGAGGCAGGGAGTAAATTCCTATTGCACTTCTGAATGCTGAAAGCGAAATGATCTACAGCTGGGATTCCTAAGCACAACTGCAAAATTACAATTCAGCAACAACTTTTAATACAGCAATGATCTAATTAAAATTAGTACACAGTAGGCTACAGTACTGACGTTGGAGTTGCTGACAAATGGTGGCATCAGATAAAATCACCTTCTTCCATTGAACACAGATTATTGAGCTCAGCTCAGGGGTAACTTGGGGAAATAGTATGCATTTGTGATAAACAATTAATGAAGATCAGATAATTAAATGATCTTTTCTCTAAAGTCTGCGAATCTAGAACTGATGAATAAAGGAGATAGAAATTGGATACCCCAAACTGTAGACACCCTAAATTAATACTGCTTTTTTCTTTAAGGTTTCTTTTTCGAGGTGATGTGTGCTCATTATTTATAGAACTACTGGGAATTGACCTGGATATGGTTAGATTTCCCTGTAAGGTTCAGGCAGCAATTGCTGACATTTTTAAGACTTCACTGGAGTTAAAAGGAGCTAGAAGTACCACATACCACCCACAAAATGAATACAAACTGTGTCAAAAAGCAAAGTTCACAATCAGAAGCTACTATGAAAATTTGGCATTACTTTTTGTCCCCTCCCTCTCCTCAAGGTCCCCTGAAATTAGATTTCAGCGATTCCTGTTTCCTAATCATCCATTTGGTAGGACATGTTTTGCTGCTTTGCTCTTGACTTTTCGCAACAATTCAACAGGATATATCAGCCATTAAAAAACTTGACAAAGGAAATTTTAAGGGTAATCTGAGAGACTTTTTTAAGCATTTAAGATTCTGATCTTGCAATTTTTTTCATGCAGATAGAGCCCTGTACAGGATAACACTCACAGGGGACAAAGGATTAGGGATGCATTAACACGCATGAAAGCTGTAGGATATTCCAAGCAACGCGGCTTTTCAGTATGTGACTCTTATCTTTTGTCCTGTTATATCTATTTCTGATATCTGATAGGAAAGCCATGATGCTGATCTAACTGAGGCATCTGTGTTTTCTGTTTATAAGCCATTAGCAGATTCCTAGAATTGAACACATAAAAACAATTTTGTATTTGTTTTTTTTTTCCAGACCATCCCAACTAAGCAAAGAACATCTGGTTGTGCTGAAAGCTGAGCTCATATTTAAGCATATAGCAAAGCTGCAACATTAATTTTTAACTTCCTTTATGAAATGGTTCAGAGTAAGCAAAGCTCAGTAATCCAGAAATAACTGGGAGACAGAACTTGAAAACTTCGCCCGGTTTGTTACTAGGATATAAGAGATAAATCTCTGAATCTGAAGTTACTTCCCACCCTTCAGAGATAAAAAGGTCAGGGCACATCCTTTCATTCTGCAAACATGCTGACCCAAAGACAAAGAAATGCTTTAAGAATCAAATCTGAATTGCTACATTTCTTAGGTCATGCACTCAGTTTTTAGGAAGATTTACTATCAGAGTATTCAGATTATCTGACACAAAATGTGTCATTCTTGTTAATGTAGAGTATCTTTGTTCTCTCAAATGGCCAGTGGCTTGTCTTCCATTTTTCTGTTGACCTGTGATATATACTTGTAAAAAATCAACAGAAGTCATTTGTATACCAGGAGGATACTTTGCAAAAAATTTCAGCAAAAAGCTTTGGGGATTTATGTGTTAGACTAGGGCATCAGCCTCATGTTCTATAGAGGCCTCTTATCTTTATCCCACACTACCTAGTGGAATATAAATCTATACTGGGAGAAGTACCACAGATGCTGTAGTTTACAATATCTGGAAGAAACAACAGAGGCAGAGGAAACATAAAAAGGATAATTTTGCTTATAGAAAATAGCAGTCTGAAAAATAAAACCAGGAAAACAAACAAACAGATGGAGAAGGCAAAGTCTACAAGACACAGCTGTGCAAAGTATTTAAATATCCAGATGCAAAGCAGTTTAAGGGTCAGGGACAAGGAAAGGACACAGAACACTCTTAGCAGCTCTGTAACATGATTGATCAGTCTGCTTTAAAATTTCAGACACATTAATGATTGTTGATTGTCTAGCTTCCTATCAGATTTAAATGCAACCTTAAATTTTATTAGAAATCCAACCTCCTGAGACACCTGAGGGCCATTTAATGTGGGTTTGTTACTATTTATACAGTAGTACAATAATTAATGTGTAGGAAAAATGCTGTCTCAATTGGTCTTTACTCAATTCTCTTTTAGCAAAAGGCATAACAAACCACTTTTTTTAGAATAGTCTAAACTGTTTTCTGAAGCAGTTACTACCCATAATAATAATCATCATTTATGCTTTTTACTGTATACTGACTTCATCTAAGGGATTCAAGTGCTTTATGAATGTTAATTAGGCATCTGCAGGCAACTATTAGGCACCACCGGTTGCTAGATGATAATTTTGGTCTATCATTAGCTCAAAAGACTCCACCTGCCTACTTTGCTTAGTATACTGTGAAGGGGGCTGGGGGAGGGTATCTGTGCACTGAAATGCAGAAAGGATGCCTTTTGCTCTAAAATGTAGCAGCAGTAGAAAATGTTAATTCAAAATGAGTTTCTGAATGAGATTTTATTACTGCTCTGATTATCTTCTTGGGCTTTAGACTCCCTCCTGAGCTGGCAGATGTCCCTTCAGTCACATCAGTGACTGATGGACAGATTTTCATTCCTATCCTCAGTTGTGTCTCAGGCTTTTCAGTCATTTTGCGATCCTGTTCAAAGCTACAGATCCATTCTATAATCCTTCTACAGACAAGTTCAAATACTTCAAATGCTTTCTTGCTCATCATGCTTCTTTCCTCATCTCCTCTATTACCTTCCTATTCTGCTTTGTTTCTTCTCTGGGTGTGATATGGCCAACATGCCTCTGGTGGCCACATACCAACCTGGCCAGAGTCAGGAGGCAGGATATAAAGTCAGTTTTGTGACTCAGTTTCCAAGTTATTTATCCTTCTTTTGAGGGGTGAATAGCTGCATTTAAAATGAGACCCAAACTTGCTGTATTTTTTGGTAAAAGCTTCTAATCTCCTTACAAGGAACTTCAGAAGCAAGGTAAATAATAGAAGAGTGCCAGAGGCACTGAAAACTGAGCTAGCGAGTCATGCAGGAACTACAGTCCAGTGTAAGTATTGTACTTAAATCAACATAGTGTAGCAGCCGCCATTCCTCATAGGGTAGACCTACAAAGCACAAATAAGAGTGTTTTCCTTAATTGTAATTTTGTAATTAAGGCAAGTGCATTTAGATAGTGAACACCATTTATGTCTAGAAAGACAAAATAATAGAAAAAGGCCATATAAAAGGTTTTTAACAGTGCTATGTAAGGACAACTTTCTGATTGTTAACAAACTTTTAAAGGCTGTTAAAATTCCCTTTCAGTGCGATGGTGGGGTTTAGCTCGCAAGTTCTTTCTGTAGGACTCTAACAACAGTTTTCATTCACACACTCATATGTTTACATCATATAAGGAACTATGTTTTCCAGTTCCTTAAGGATTTTTTTACATGCTGCCATTACAGGTGGGCTGCACATTAGTGGGCTGATTCTGTCTTTTCAGGGTCATTAGCTGCATAGAAACAGGAGGAAGCCTTGAGACTTGGGTACATCCTCAGGTCCTAACTCTGGTGGAAATGTCATTGTCTTGCAAAAATCACCCTATGAAAGTTGGTTTATCACTAGGCAAGTTTGGTTTAGATGGATCCAATATGATTAATACCATTACACCCTGAAAGGCAGCTGGGTGGGCCAATTCATAGAAATTGTCCATGTAAGTAACAGCTGCAGAATCAGCTTTATATCAGTTTATATTTTTATATCAGTTTTATAATTTTAAACATGGATTCTAAAACTTGCACATTTTGCTGAACCAGAGGAGCTTCTCTTTGAGATGCACCACTAGCAGTGTCTTAGATGTACCAGAGTGGTTGCTGGACTGTTTGATATCTTGATAGGGGCAGCAGTTCCTGCGTCTGTGCTGGTCTGCAGAAGTTGTATTAAGGCTGTTTACAACCCAATGCTATTCCAGAATCTTTCTCCTGTTTTAACACAGCACAGATAGCCATTGCCACATCCTCAGGGGAGAGCTGGTGGAGCACACTGAGTAGCTAGGGGAAAGCATTGTTGCCTAAGGAGCAACACACAGCCTAATGAGATCCCCTCACACCTAACAGATGCCAGTCTGGTCATTACACACTTTGCACCATGCGTTGCACATCTTTTTGCAGGCTAATTTGCCCAGAAACCTGAGGTCAAAGACAGTGCTGCAATCCAGAGTCCAGCCCCAGACTGGCTTATCTTCTGGCAGCTCTGCTCCCCCAGCACAGCACAGGCATCCCAGCTCTCCAGATGTAGGCACACTTCTCCTCGACAGCTTGTGGTGGGATGCAGACAAGTGCAGCTCAAGAATTCCTGCTCTGCCTGTAGCTTCAGCATCACTTCCTTGTTATGAAATGAATCATGATTTCATTCTTCAGACTGTTTATGAAAAAAAAGAGAAAGGAAAAGCGTGACTGTGAACTACATTCCTTTTTCCTTGCATTCAAGAAATAAAGCTAAAGCCGAAGCACTGCTGAACATGGAACCAATTATTACTTTATCAGCTACCTGAAGAAAATGTATCCACCAAGGAAAAAAACCCCACATACATACTAGGTAAAGCTACCTCAAAATCTATAGACTTTTTGTTTTTTTCTTTCTTAAAGTCCCTTGGATACCACATCTTTTTCTCCTGTTTCCTGTCATTACTATAACAAAGCTTTTTGGCAAGCAGACAAGATTTCTTTTGTTGCACTGAAAATTTGGGTGCATGATTCATTTTTTTTCGCAGAAAAAGCTTCAAGCCAAATATTGTTTTCAGAGCTTTTTCTTCCTATGTCCTCTTCCCTCCCCAAATCCTTTTTCCTGAGGGACATCCTTGTTCGTGGTAGTCTACTGCAAACAAAAGAAAGCTGATATCAAAGTAATTGCTTGAAATATAATTGATGGCAGACTTCATGTGCAACACTTAATAGCGTCTTTGCATGCACATAATACTTTTGCACACTTTGTTACTGCCTGGAAACTACTCATCCTTTGGAAGAAAAAAAAAAGAACAAAAGAAAAAACGCACAGGTTCATTACTTAAAAGAGCTTGGAATCTTGTAAGGTACATCCGGTGCTTTTCTAAACATGGTCTGCGTCTGCATCTCACCATTTTTTCCAGCAGATTTTGGTATCTTGCCCCTTGCAGATTTTGTGTTTGAAAGGTTTTATCATCCACCTCTCCATATGCTATCACATATTTCCTGACAAGCTTTTCTTCACAGCATACCCAGAAGGCTGCTTGGGGGCCTCCTGTTTTTTGATCAATCTGTAATATGTTTTGCTTTCATTCCTATTTGGAAGTCTGTTTTCTTGTTCATTTTTTATTGTTTCCATTCATGGTTTTTAAATTTGAAATAGGTATTGTAAAAACAGACAGAAACGAGTATTTCATCATTTCTGGGCCCTTTACCTTTCTCTCTCCATATCCAGCTGGGCTCCATTTTAGCAAAATACCCAAATCTTCCGCAAGAATAAGTCAAGACAATCTGTAGTCACAGCAAAACTAGCTGACCTTAAACTGCATGCTTTAGTTGTTACTAGTAGTCTAGCTGTAATGAGAGACTCTTTTACCATGGTACATCATGACAAAAAGAGGTACAATTCCAAATATATATACATATTGTTATTTGAGAGTAGAAGTGGCAAAACCAAACCAGGAAAAGAGTAGAAGAAGGATTTTGAAACAATTTTGCTCAATGTATTTTGGTTCTTTCCAAAAATGTGGCTTATGTTAGTCTTCATTAATACTTTCGTCTCTACTCTTGTGGAAAGCTTGAATCTTCTTCCTCCAAAGGCTACTTGAATGATTTTTTTTCTATCAATCATGATAAAAGGACATCTTGACCAGATAAGATTCAGTGGAGATTATATCTCAATTTATGAATTTATGATTTGTGATGATTCATCATGGAGAAAATAAATGATGAATTGTACTTAAGTACATGAATTCATGATAAATGTATATAGTCACATGATGCTGCTATTGTATTTCTTCACTTTTCTCCTTCTGTGTGTTCTACTCATTCATATTCAGTCTTAAACTGAAAGTCTCATATTTTGAGACAGTGGTTGAATGAGACTAAGTAGAATGAGATGTTAACTTTGATCCAAATCTGCTTGTTCTAGCTCACTGCAAATAAATAATGGCAACAGTAGTTTACAGACAGTGAGGGGGATCCTGTCTATGTAACTCAGAAATATAATTGCACTTTAATTATAGACCCTTAGGGTGAAATTTCATTTCATGTAAATTTAATTGTTTGCTACACAGATGTCTGTGTTTCAGCTATTTGTTGAGGTTCTTTTTATATTTATTGGAGAGAAAGAGACACTTAGAGGCAAAATTCTGATTTGTTTTAGGATGAGATGCATCACTCTCTCCAAGGAAACACAAGGAAATTTTATTGTGATGAAACACAGATGAATTCAAGGGTTTCTTCCTCACTAAGTCACATTGTTTACATGTGGAAGGCAGGTCTCTAGGAGGAATGAGATACCGCTATGTGACTGGTTCCTCAGATAGAGATTTCAATAAAGTCATGAGTATGAACTTCTGATCTCATGATGATGAAGGTTTTGATACTGATGAAAAGACTTTGATAAATCTTTTCATGATTAGGTATAAGACTATCACAAACTTGTTAACTGGAGAAGAAGAAAAGAAACCCTTAAAGAAACTAGGTTCTTTATATTCATAAAAACACACAGTCTAATACTTCTAGTTGGGCTCAATACACAATGAACTATTTAATTTCCTTTGAAAATATATGTATTTTTCAAAAATCACTTTTTTTCTACTAGAATCAAAGATATTCAAAACATAATTGCATAATCTGTGTAAGTCTAGCAGTATTTTGTGAAATGCAGAAAATAAATATATTAAGATTACAGGAATTTACTTTCCTCAGCGTGGAGTTCTGACTGAGATAAAATTTGTAGTTGGGCTTCTGGACATCTGCAAGAGCTGTGAAAATCAAAACTGGTGTGAGAAAGGGGCATGTATTACTATGAGAGCTGCCATTTTTCAGGACTCATTGCATTTGTGGCGAAGTATGTATTAGCAGATGCATGCTGAAGATCATTAATTATCCTATTCCTGGAATAACAGCTTTGACTCTCTCGGTCATATTGATAATACATGCAGAAGGTCGTTTCAGAGTTAGGGTAACAAGTGTACAGTTTCACTTTCTGCTTAGAAGAATCAGTTAAGATTAATCTAGTAAATTCAGTCAAACCACCAGAAGAACAAAATGTATATTTTTTAAACATAAATATTAGAACTACACATATTTTCACAATTATGTGGATCTAAAGTACTTTTGAACTCAGGACCCCTAGATTAAGATGTTGGTGGTCACCGAAATTTTTTTAAGATCTCATCCTAAATGATAATGAATTGTCTGACTGTATTTCTCATTTTCTTTGAACGGCAATCATGTTCATGATTGCAGCAGTTTCTTAAGGACTTACTTCCTCTTACCTATGAGTGGCACTAATGCCTTTCACTTATTAATATGTTTTTCTTTGACCATATGTATATTATTTGACAGGAATATGTAAATGTTCGTTGGAAATTATATTTTATAATAATATAATTAGAGGGGCATGATAGCCATATAAAGACAGGGAGTAAAAATCACACAATAGAAGAAAGATATATGGCTTTGATTTCACCCTCTAATTAATTGCATTGCCCCAAACCACAGCTGTATACCATGAAAGAAGGCTTAAAAGTGATTGTGTGATGACAGTTATGTGGCTATTACTCATTCATCTCAAAGCAGCAAACGTACGTTCTGCAACAGCTTTTTCTAATATATTTTATTGTTCCTTTCTGCATTGTAAAATGAAATAAATACAATGGGAGTAAATTCCAAAATATAAGTAAAATCTTTGCAGACATTTTTTCTTGTGCCTTAAGAAAATATGCGTGTTCTTTGTGCAACACTTCACTAATTCAGACATCCTCAGAATTTCTCAACAAAAAGTAACAAAACCTAAATTTGTACTCATCGCTTAACAAATGATATCTAGTGGTTTTTTTAAAAAAAATAAATAAATTTTGAAATGAGAATGAATCACTCTGAAAATATTTTTTAGTTTGAAAACATAAAATATGAGTTTGAATTTGCTTTATCTTTTTGTGGATTCGTCCTATTAAGAGCTCTCTTATAACTGAGAACTCTAGATTTAAAGCAGCTCAAACTTCTGCAGAATGCTAAAAAAAAAGCTGCACATTCAGTTTGCTAATAAGCTCCTCGGAATCCGTGAGGTAGGGTGATAAAACCAGGCAAAACATCACTTGTGAGGAATCCGTGAAATGAAGGCCATTTTCCATTGAGAGTTGTCAGGCTGAATATGGGACATATGTGTGTAAACTGCAGCCCAGATGAATCTCTTATTTCTGGAAATATGTGATATATCATGCATGCCACTTGCTCTAGGACTTCACTGGTAAAACCATTTTACACTTTTTTTTCAGCTTTGTACACATCTAGAGAAGTAGTCTGAGAACTGCATATAAAGTAAATTAGGTTAACCTTCAAAGATTAGGCAGTAGCAGAATGTAGCAAGGAAGAACTGGCATAATTTAACATCATTCATTTTTATACCTATACATGTACATTGGTCTTTTAAGGTGCTTAGTTAGCTGGGCAGTTCTACAGTTTTCAGGAGTCTGGTCATGATGTGAAGGGGATTTTCAATGAAAGTGAACCACACGAGGTGTTTAGCTGAACTAGGCTTAATTTTAATATTTCTCCCCTTAGTTTTTTAATAATTAGACTGTAAGCGATATGTAGTAGTTATCCCAAGAGGAAATTCAAAAAAGAAAAAGAGAGAAAGAAAAGATAAGGTTCTTTCCAGATTCACTCAAAACTGAATGACATTTCACAAAAAGTTTCCATTTTGTGCCTTTTCATACATGCATTTGATCAAAATGTTTGACCTTATGAAATTTTTATCTTTTCTTTTTTTTTCTTTATTCCCCTTAAGGTTTCACACTTTATTTCTCTAATATTTTGGTGCAAAACCATGGTTTTGCCAGTAAAATCAAGCCTACAAGATAGAAGGGAGGGGAGAATCACAGCAAGAATCGAATCACAGCCAAGAATAAAGCATTTAGATAAGGTGCCAGACAGAGGACTCTAGTGGCTTTGAGGCTTCTCTCTAAAAGAGGACACCGCAGGGACATGAAGCTCTCTCCAGGGTAGCAGCCTCCCAAGGGCAGGGCAGCTCAGGCTGGGTCGTGGGCTGGAGCTATCTCTCCCTCTGACTCCAGAGGAAGCTTACAGCAGCTCCTCTCCTAATTTAAACACCTTGGCTGTGCACTTGGAGTTAGCAGGATAGATTTGCTGCATGCTGCCAAGGGCTTAAAGGACATTTTGTCTTCTTTCATTCATATGGTTTCACTGGTGATTGGAAGTGGCAAAAAACGCTTATGCGCACATCTAAAACACATACAGTATCTGATATTAGAGGATAAATCCCTTTAATCCTGCCTCATAACAAACACATTACGCAGTTGTGCTCAGCATTACTTTAGGAAAGAATTTTGAATGTGAGCTTATATTACTCCAAAATCTGTAAAGCTACAAAAGTTCAGAGGATTAGGTTTGCAATTTAATCTATTTACAGCTCAGTTTAAATGTACTACCATTTGAATTTGTCTGATGGAAATACTGAGCATGACTCACTAGTTCCATAATTTGTATTTTATTAAAGCCTGTCAAAATACGATTTAGGGATAACCCAAGGCAGCCTTGAGACACAAAAGCAGAAATCTTTTGTAGGTGTCATATGACAGATGTTAGTCTGAGTTTGTTTCTTATGTTCACAGTCCATAATTTGCATGAGAATGAGCACTCTGATTTCAGTTAGTTGATACGTGCCACTGACTGTCATGTCAATCTTCTCCATGACAAGGCAGACACCTTCAGTAGTGTAAGAGCCATCCGAAAGTGACATTGCAAATACACAGCTGTGCTCCAACTTGCCACTGGTCTCACCCATTGCTGAGGGAGTTTTGATTTCAAGTGATCCCTTTTCTTCCTCATAGCCCTTAGAAGAACGACACTGACCCAGATATGATCTAAATACTTGATGCTATTCCTGAGCACATGAGCAGAGTTTCTGACATAGAGAGGGTAAGAATAGTAGGACCGAGTCTGAAAATAGAGAGGGTAGGATGTTCCAGGCTCAGGTATTATTTGGTAAGGATGAAAAGGGCCTTTCTGAGTGCTCCAGGAATCAGTCATCTCTAAAGTATACAATGAATGGTAGTCCAATTTTAATTACTGGTACTCTAGCTATACAGCACTGAAATTTTCTACATGCTGCTCTCTAAAAGTGGATTTCTGAGAGAATTCTCTTGGTAAGTTCCGTGAGGATCCAATTAGAGGCAATTGCTTGATTTCTGAATCCTTTTGATCAGCTTGTGGTAGTGGCCCACTTTTGAATTCTTCAGGAGCTTTCATTGACAGTCCAGAAATAATGCCTTGGTAGGATGTCAGTTGGTGTGCTGAGCTCTGATACACCCTCTATTCAGGCACCTGTACTAGACATTATCAGGCCACAGCAAGGGTCTTTTAGAAACAGCAATAAACCTGGCTGAAAAATACAGCGACTGGAATTTTTAAGCACTTTCCAAAGCCTTAGCTCTTCAAAGACAAATAGCCAAGTTCTGTCTTCAAAGAATTACGGTGTCTTGCTGAAATCAACAGAAAAGTCCGTTTTTTACCTTTCTGTATGCTTAGGAGATTCAAACAAGAAGTATTCATGATATAACATAGATACAATTCTCCTTTAAAAGAAACTTACAGAATAAGCACCACACATCTTCCTAAAACAGTATGTTTTACATCATTAAGTTAAACAGCAGTGAGGAGAATTCTGCTTTTCTTTTAGCCATTAGGCAAAGTAGGAATAACACAAACACTTTTTATAATCAGACAGAACAGATCAATAGCACGTCCAGTGAAACATCCTGCTCTGTTCACAGAATCAGTTTCCTACATCTTTACTGTGTAGTTCCTTCCTTCTTCTGAAAGAGTCTTACTATAAAGAAAACATAGATTTCATCAGTCATCCTGGTTTCAAATGGACGATACTGGGCTAAACATAGCAGTCCACGAATCAGAAGAGTTTCAAGACTTCTCCCTGTAGACTGACACTTTCTTCTGCCTTCAAGGTGATAGGAAGATATTATTTATAGGATATTAAAACATCCTGTAACTTGGATATAACACTTTGACAGCAACCTCAATATTGCACAGAGCTGAGATGCCTTAGCATTTTTAAGGAAAGAGGCAGATCATATGAAAAGTCCGTTTCTCTGAAAAAAGAAAAAAAATAATTAAAAAATCAGTTACAAATACCACCTCATAGTATGCCTTTGATATTTAAGGCTAGTTAAGCAACGATCTGTTCAGACGTGAATGTGGTTTTGGAGTTTCATCCGGTGGAAAAGTAGTCTTTGAAACATAGCATTTTTCTTTTTTCATTTGCCTTTTTATCGATGACAAGCCAAACCAAAAATCTTGTTATTCTGAAAGTTTGGCAGGACTCTGTGATGTCATAGGACTTCAACAAAAATGCATTTTTCAATGTTTTCCTTCAGTTTTTCTAAAGTGTGAATGCTACACCATGTAAATTTGTCGGCTCTTTGTGAAATGTGTGTATTTAACTGCTTCCTTTCAATAAAAGCATACATAATTTTTACAGCTGATAGTAACTTTACTTTAAAGACATTTCAGTTCCAGTGGGAATGAAAGAACATGTTGGTCAGATGAGTTAGAGTTGTCGGTATTCTTATGGCAACTGGTTTTAATGGAGCGAGCTCCTGTTGAATTAATTACAGTAATAAAATAAAAGAGGTAACACTTCTGTAAGGTTTTACATTTTCAATGCCTGTGATATCTAACCTATATATGAATTAATAATGAGCCATGCAAGTATAAGGAGCTATAGCAATTTACATTGTCCGAGGAAGTTACAGCTACATTTTAAAATAGCACTTACATAACAAAACTTGTTTTGTGTGAACACTTTTTTTTCAGACAATACTAAAATGTAAGTGAAAGATGATTTTAGGGAAAAAGAACAGATGCATTAGAACAAACTATTGGGTCAAAAACTTCCAGTCTATGCTGGCTTAGCCATAATATCTGAAGCTTGTTCTTTAACATTGTGGTCTTTCTCTGTGACCTAGTGGCAATCTAATATTCAGAAACATTCTCTGTTATAAACAAGTTTAGTTTGATGAGTCACATAAGATTACATGTTGTTTTAAATGCGTCTACCAAGGTAATATGAATGGACTTCAGCTACTCCCATAGACTTTTGAAATAACTTGTCCCTATTCTTCCCTGAATCATTTTGGTATTAATCAAGAAAAATGTGTTGCCGAGGCCTAAAAATTTCTTAGAAAAGGGTATTATCAAGGTAATACTGTGTTTTTTGAGGCAGGGAAATACTTTTAGTGAGTACATATGCTGTAGATAGATTTTTTGCTCATGTGGAATTTTAATAGATTTCTTTGTTCCTTGCATGTTTCTCAAAAGAATGGAAATTTAATACTCAATATTGATACATAGATAAGACCTTGTTAAACTCTACTTTTGCTGTCTCACTTCTGTCACATCACCTCACCCCAAGCATTGAAAAATAATCTGTTAGTAGAACTGATGGCCTTTGCACCAGCAAAGTCCTGAAGTACATCAGCAGTTACACTGATTTGAGGATGATGATTTCCTGAAAGCTGGTACGTTTCCAGTGGGTAAACTTGTGTGTGTAAATACATGCAGGATTATAAGTGCTTTACAAATCTGAGGTTTGAAATGTATATTTTGTATTCTGTACTCTGCATCTACATTTAGAATATCTCATTAAATTTCCTGGTTTCATTTATAAAATAAAATCGTTTTCCCAGATTTCCTACACAAGAAACATGAAAGAAGTATGAACCTGGAGAGAGGAAAATAAATAAAGGTAATGTCAATTAAAGGCTAGCTTCCCTACAGCAATGCTATATTTTGTCAAGCTCCATGACTCATCTTTCCTAGAAATACTACAATGATATCACAAAGTCCATTTCTCCTAAGTATATAGAGAATTATTTTTTTCTGAAACTCTGATTTCTAGTGCAGCAATATTTTGTAGTGCATTGGACATGTAGCAAAGGAAGCATTAAGCAGCTCTTCTTTTGCTGTAGGAATTTTAAGCCTCTATTTTCTCCATTTGTGGAGCCAAAAGTTATAACATCAACTCCAAAAATAGATCATGTAACATTTTTACAAAGATCTAAAGTGGAATTTTGGGAAAAAACACACAGATTTTTTACATCCTCTAAAGATATTTATGTAAATCTTTCAGCTCTGTTTGTTTAAAAAATCCCGTCTCTTGATCAAAATATAACTTGGAGTCTGAATTTTAATTCTTCATCTGTAATTCAATACATTTTAAGCTTGTATATAGAGGCATTCTGGAACAAAATGCAAGCCTCCTTGGTTTGCCCGGCAGTGGGTATACATGACTGCTTGCATGAACAGGTTGCAAAGCAGACCTTTGTCCAGGAATAGAAGGGATAGTATGGAGAAATTTGATATTATCTGTCAAACCAGTTTAGAAGTTCTTTAGCAGTCCTCCCTTTCTTATGGAAGAAGCCAGTGGAGCCTGGGTGTAGCAGTGGGGCACAAAGTAGGTAAACTTTGTGTAACTGATAAAGACAATTATCTGACTGTATCTCTTTAGTTTCCCCTTATGCTCACTTGCTGAGAGAGGAAAGACACAACAGTCAGTGATGATGGGAAGCATGAAAACTAGGAATACAGTGAATGTCCCTGGAGACATAATAGAAGTGAAATTATAGCTGCAGTCCACAGCAGTAGGACTGTTATGTATGCTTAGTAGGGAAAAAAAAGATTAAAGCCTGGCTTTTTGACAGAACTTTGTGTTTTATTGTAAATCTAGCCTGTTGCTTTGAAAGGCAGTATCTAACATTTACTGATAATTATGAGGCTAAAGTGTATTAAAAAAATGGTTGCTATTAATCAGCAAATGAAACGTTTCCTGTGATTTTGAAAGCCATACAGAGTAACTGCTTTTCAATACTACTAGTGAGATATTTTTTTCTGTATCCGCTGATTTACTCAAACTGAGAACAAATGCATTTAGTAAGAGAAAGGTACTAAAGATGTTAGCGCTGCAATAACAGTGTGAAATCTGTGTGGGAGACCACTGAGGGTCAAACAAAAAGCAACAGCTTGGAGCACTGTCAAAGGTCGAGTGCTTCTGTTTTGGGAAATAATCTCATAATATTAACTGCCGTCAATTCTGTAGTAATTATTGTGGAATCTACAAGAAGTTAGGGCTCTTAGAAGATGTGCAGGTCAACAGTAAAAGCACAATCACTGCGATATTAAGGTAATCTAAACATCACCAGTATAAGCATGAGTGTAGAATTCATGGACAATACAGAAGCTGTTGTGTAACTGATAATAAATTGTTATATGGATTCCTTTAGGAGGGGAAGAAACAAGATCAAATAGATAAGAACCTTTTTGATCTATTCTGTCACAATAGAATTATTAGTACCTAGTTAACAGTGAGATATCTCAAAGGTAACTGATCTTTTGGTATCTGCAAAAGCGAAGTCTGTGAGTATTACAGAGAAGATTATGTAACTATAGATGACATGTATTAAACATCTATGTTGTGTTTGTATCATGAAAAACAGTAGTTGATACAGAATAACTAAGAAAGAGTCTGTTGAACTGGAAAACTGAATAGGATTTAGATTCCTTAACTGTAGCCCTTAAGTGTTAGGGACTGATCTAATCTGGTTTCTAGTTTACCTGACAGCTAATAGGGAAGAAAATATTTAAAACTGGGAAAGGACCTGATGTTTATGGATGCCCATCTCCTTCCATAGACAGTGGCTGATATAGCAGATAGTATACTCAGAAGGGGCTGGAATGTTTTCAGAAATGTCCATAAAGGAACCTCTTGAAGTTCAAGAAAGGAAATGCTAAGTCCTGCACCTAGGGAAGAACAACCTCATGAACCAGTACGTGATGGGGACTGACAAGCTGGAAAGCACCTGTGCAGAGAAAGACCTGGCTGTCGTGGTGGACAATGAGATGAACGATGTGCCTTCCAATCCAACAACATCCTAGGCTATGTTAGGCAGAGTGCTGTCAGAAGATCAAGGGAGATGATCCTTCCTCTCTTCTCAGCATCAGTAAAGGCATACCTGGAATATTGTGTCCAGTTCTGGGCATCTCAGTACAAGAGAGGTATGGAGCTGCAGGAGAGTGTCCAGCAAAGGGCCACTGAGATAATTAAGGGACTAGAGAACCTTTCATACACAGAAAGGCCGAAAGGTGAGACTGTTTAACCTAGAACAGGGAAGACTCAAGGGGGTCTTGTTAAGATACCTGCTGCAGGAGGAGTAAAGGAGATGGAGCAGGCTCTTTTCAGTGGTGCCCAGTGACAGGATAAGAGACAGTGGGCTGAATGGAAAACCAGCATGTTTTATCTAAATGTTGAAAAGAGATTTTCTACTGTAAAAGTGGTCAAATACTAGAGTGGGCTGTTCAGAGATGTTGTGGAGTCTGTTTTGGTGGAGATATTAAAAACTTGCTGGTCATCGTCCTGGGTAACATTTGTAGATGACACTGACTATGAAGGTTGGATTAGGTGATCTCCAGAGGTCCCTGCCAGCCTCCACTGTTCTGTGATTCTCCTTAAGAAGTTCCCACCTAGGTCAGTAACTAACTGAGATCCTGAACTTTTAGAAGTTAGGGCAGATATTCACACAGAATATCTTCAGCTTTGGAAAAACAATTAAACAATACTCAGACAAGGTAACTGATAGATTCTGGGTTTGTACTGCAACTTTTACACACAAAAATTGATCATGAAAAATGGATAATTACTGAATTTTACAAAGTTTCTCAAGCATCTCAGCATTTGATACTAGTAAAAATGCTTTCTAAACCCCTATAAAATTCTGAATTTATCTCAAAGACTAGAGTACATGCAACACTACAAATGAAACATTAAAAACAACAGGGCCATTCATACTTGTTCCATTTCCCTGCTTATCATTAACCATGCATATACATACGCTTTACATGGAACAGAGCGTGAATAATTTCTGGGTGAAATTATTTGCCCAAAAGCATCCCAGAATAGACTTAGCTATGAAGGCAACTGAAGACAGGAACAAAAAGAGATGTGATGTAATACCTGTAGAGTTATGGAGTCTTTATATCAGCTATATTTTACAAGGAAAATAAATTAAGATCTTGCAGGAATTTATTAAATATCAATCTACAGAAGCACATATCTTTCCAGTTTTCATGTGAAATGAAGACACAGTACTACTGAAATCTTACTGAACTACTGAAATAAACATCTGTGATGTGAGCTAGTTGGACTAGTGCAGGCTCTGCTTCACCAAATTCCTTTCTACCTTAAAAAGAGGACAGGAACAGTCCACTCTTTTAAATTAAATAATATTAGTGAAGTCAGGTGGAAAACTCTAATCTGAATAGCTGCCATGCAGCTCAGATGGAATACAGGCAGTTCTAGAGTGTTGTCTAGTCCTTGTGAGCTGGTGCATAGGGAGTACAAGGTAGCACATCATCTCTGTGGTGCAACTTTAGCCACAATCAACTGAAGCTGGGATTAAAAATGAGGTAGGTTTTTTTCTGTGACAAATGTCTCTGATTTATTGAGCTCAGATACCACTCTAGGTTGTGGGAACAAATATAGCTGTCCTAGAGATACTCAAATCAGATCTGATGCTGGAAGCAACATGTTTACTTAACCTAATCTGTCGTTCTCCTTGCCCTGAGTTTGGGCAACAAGGAAGAAGTTAGTCCTTGTGAAGCTCCATGCTAACACACCTCTGTTGTTTCTAGAGCTCAGGCTAGTGCACTGCTTCCCAGCTCTGCATGGTGCTGTGAAGAAATGCCAGCAAAAGAGTTGGCTTGGGCATCGCCTCATGCCACTGAGTATGCTGTGGGAATCTCTCTGCTCAGTGTTGCACAGAAACCTGACAGGAAAAAAGTAGCTATTGAACCCAGTCCTTGCTTCAGGTTGTTCTCCGCTCTCAGTGCTCTGCTTCATTTTCTCTACACTTCCAGATTTTCACAAGAGCAAGTTTAGGGTTCTAGAGCCAACAGTCTTACTTACTCTCTCTCAGCTCAGAGATCAACGTGTTTTCTAATATATTCTATTCCCAGTGTCATTTTTGAACAACAGTTGAACTATTCTAGCCATGTCTATCTCTAAAGATTCAGAGACAGACATGTGGCCTAAATAGTTGACCTTGAACTGCTGAATTTGACAAGTGCACAATAAATGAGAACAGGCACTCATGGCAAAACACTGTCAAACAACTTTCCTTTAGCTGGAGCTTCTGGCTTGACCTCCTATATTTTCTGGATTATTGTGAAGCCTCTGACTTCATGTATTTTCATAGAAAGCAGTAATATGAGAGTTAAAAGTTGATATCTGTCTCTAAGCAGGTGGAGACGAGTAACGTAGGTCTTTCTTGATGTCTCCTTTTTTATTTTGTAACTAATTAGTGTGTATTGGATACCCTCTTTCATTACAGAACCACTTCTCCCTGCTTTCATATCACTTCTGGTATTTAATTCAATTTTAAATAATTTTGTTCAGCCATGGGTAACCCTTGCCACCGCAACATCTTAATTTCCTACCCTCCTCTGAACCACCCACGTGCTACAGCAAAAAAGAATGTATGTGGTTTTATCTTCATTTGCAAAAGCAGCTGGTCTCAACCTGTTCCTACGCTGAGCATTTCGTTTCATGCTGAGATTGTTGCTCCACTTCTGTTTTATCATTCTAGGCTCTAAGAGGCTCCCAATAGACTGTAAAAATCCCAGCAATGCAGTGGAAGGAACTAACTCCTTAGCAGCACTTTAAATGCCTTCAGATGTCATTTTTCGTCTGCAGTATAGCATGAGGCTTTAGAGATTTCTGGCAATTAAACTAATGCTATTAAGGGGCATATCAGATAAAGTTTGTCCTGTCTTTGCTATCATCTGAGGCCTCATTACTTGTGTTGTTCAAAGCTGATCATATCGTCTGCTTCGAAGAGAGGGAAGCCCAAGCCTGCAATTACTTATCTACATGCTTGAAGCCTGATATAGTTTGTTTTTCTTTAGCACCTAATTCACCAGGAAATAAACATTTTAAAGATTTGTTGTTTTCAGTTCTGTTGCTTTCAGATTCACATTTTCTCAGTCTGTGCTGATGACAATATGATCTTTTTTATCCTTTTCTTTTTTTTCCCCCCTAAACTATAGACAACGTATCTTCAGTTGGTGTTCTGTCACATTATGAAGGCATACCCCCACATCGAGCTGCCATGTAAGGGGTTCAGTCCTGGTAACTCTCATGTCTTGCTCACCTGCAAGAGTGCTGGGCTAGAACAGCCCTATGGTTTGACTTCAGTTCCCTTATGTATGGCCTGGAAGGTTGTGGAGCCAGCAACATGCTATCAGCACTGCAGCAGGGGAAGGAGTTTGCAGTAGAAATGACAATATATAGTGAATATGAAGTCTGACTGTGAAGTGCTGCAGAACTATGTGATGACAGGGAATCAAAATAGCAGATAAAATACAATTTCAAACACTGAATAATAATGGTAATGTTAATAAGTGTAATGTACATCAGAAAAAAATGCATAATTGGTGATAGGCTCTGAGGTAGCAGTTGCTACCAAGAAAAGGGACCTTAGAGTGTCTCTAGTCAGAAATGCAAAACTCAGATAGGATATCAACAGCACTCGGAAACAAACTGCATGAGACAAAGCATTAGGAACAAATCTAAAAATATTAGGAACCAACCAAAGACTTTGTCTCTCCTCTCTCCTTCTTTCCCCTTCCCTCTCCTCTCCTGACTTCCCTTGCCCTCCTCTCCCCGCCTCCGTCAGGTTATAGCCAAATGAAAAAAACCAACAAGATATGAAAAGTATGGAGAAGAATATTGGCCAACTCCTAAACAGAGTCAATATCGGCCAAGTCCTACATAAATTATGACTGTACAGCCAGAAAATGGATGACTGAAGAGGGATATAGTAGTCATCTATAAATTGCACTGAGAAAAGATATTCGTGGTTCATATACCACAAGTCAAAGGAATTACACAAGGTACCAGGTGGCAGGAACAGAACGATTTGGAAAAGGTTCTTGTCCATACAAGATATATATAAATTGTGGGACACATTCCTCTGAAAGACTGTGATTGTTAAACTTTACCTGGCTTCAAAAGCAAAAATACGCATTAGGCACAGGCCAACAGCTCAGGCACAGGCCGTCCCTGAGCAGCAGGTCACAGCAGCACAGGCAGAGCACTCACCCACATTCTGTGCATTCCCACAGAAACTTCTAGTAGGCCATTTTTTTTAATGTTTTTCGCAGTAACCCCAAAATTACGGTTATATTGTCTACTACAGTAATTCATTTCAGTATTGGTACATGTTCAATGGATTTTACATCTTATCTCTCTATTGTGCTATTTTTGGCCTTTAAATTAAGGATGCTTAAATCTAATACAAGAGCTACAGAGTGGCAGAAGGTGGCAATTTGATTCTCGGTGGAAAAAAAAAATCCTAATGCAAGCTTGAAAAAAGATAATGTGAGCTACTGATTACTACTGTAATCTTCTTTTAACAAATGTTATGTTCAGTTCTGAAGGTCTCTTGTCAAATCTCAATAGTGATAGCTGACACTAACAGAGTACATCAGCTACTCAGCTCAGGTAAAATTGTTATCCAGTGTTTTTCAAGGGTTCATCCATTTGTACCATTTTCAAAATAATTCTAAACCACGTTTTTACTTAAGTGGACAAAATGGATTACGAGTTGAAGAGAAAATGTGTATATTACTGAGAAAGATACTGATTTAATCTTTGTCAAAGATCGAAGGACCATAATCTATAATTCCTACTCATAGGTATAGTGCTACTTCCTTTTGCAGATAATTTGAGAGAAAAAGTTGTTTAAACTTCTTGGAGAAGTCACCAAACTGCTTCTAAACCTCCGCTTCGCGATAGACTTGTGTTGTGTCCTAGCTGAAAAAAGAGGATATTACTTCTTCTTTTCACTTCATTTTCAACAATTTCTTTACCTACTCAGTCAAGACTGTTTTATTATGTGTAAGAGTAGCTTCTATCAAGACAGAATCCTGATCTTGTGAGAATTTCTTAGATATTACTACAATATCACTGATGTGAATAATTAAAATAAGTAACAATTTGTTTCTGGTAGGTTTGCATTTCAAAAGTATTGATTGAATATTTTTCTATCATAGGACAGAGCAGCAGAACTGGAAAGCTCTACCACATTTTCAGTATTTCAAATGTTGTACAGGCCAGCTGAATATAGTCATCTGAAATTTATCAGAAATACATCCAGCTGTGTTTTTTGTTGCGTTGGATGAGCAGTTCTGTAACTTCATCAGCCTCTTAGTTATAACCTAGTTTAAAAAGTATTGTGCTGAGAAATATTTATCCAAAGATTCAGAAAAACAATACAGAATATAAACCATTAAATCTATCCTTAGATTCTATCTTCATATTCTATTAATTTTGCACAATGATTCCAGGTTTTATCTGGTTTAGTTTAATTCAAATGAAGGAATGAAATGCAGTTATTCTGATCTGTAAGTTTTAAAGACTAGTAGCAATAAAGTGTGTAATCTAGCAGAGTTGTTTCTTTTGATTTTATGTGTTTATTTTCATACGGTTTTGCCTTAACAGCTTCAAGAATTTTTCCATGTTGTCTAACAGTGATTTTGTTGCCAGTTCTCTAAAAGTCTTGACTAGAGACACCTGAAGAGACCCACTGAGGCCAGGCTATGCTGTGTTTGGAGGTATGTAAATTTGTGTATGAGTCTATGTAGCCTAGCCCTCTCATCAGCACCTTTCTCACACGTTGTTGAGCCTTGTGTTCCATCGCTCTGTTTTTAGGTATCTCGCATCTCCCAGCATGGCAATGCTGAACAGCTGCAGCCCTGCCTTCACCAAGCCAACTCACTGCTGTGTTTCTGGAGATGATTGGTCCCACAGTGGCTGATGTTTCTTGCTTCTGCTGAACTTTGTCTGCTTTACCTCTTTTGACGCCTGTCTCAACAGCTTCTTGCCTGCTTTTTTCCAGCCACTCCAGGCTTCTCCATGGAATCTTCTGACTGCAGTGCTGCTTGCCAGCAGCTCTCATCCAGCTTTCCTCAGAGCCTGCCCCACCTTCCCTACTTTTAATTTACAACCCAGACCTACATCTTCCTTGGTAATCACTCACCTTTGACTCCTCTCCCTCCTCTCTGTTTCACCTGGCTCCTTTTCTTCTGCTGGGGTAGATGTCTTCTGCTCTACAAACAGCCCTTCTCCTCCAGTCCCATCTGTCTCCACTATCCTTCCAGGTGTTTGCAGTGGTGAGCAAGTCATGTCTGTGACAATGGCTTTTGTTGTCATAAGCTCTCTTCCAATATCAACATGTCTGGCACAAAATATTCGGAGTCTGGACAGCAGTACTGTCAGCATGATCCAATTTCCATTGAAGTCAGTGGAGGTTTTTGCTCTGACTTTAGCGGGTGCTGGATAACACTGATGGTGGTGACTAATGCTCTTTTCATTGTATATTTCATAATGCAAATATCCACAGAGAAACATGACCCAGAGAAATATAAGGTACTTATTTTTCAATATTCATTCCGAACTCTTGGCAACAGCAGTCTAAGACAAATATTGTTTTTAAATGTTATCCAAGGAGCTTGTTTATCTCTATTCTTCACCTAGCAGCCTAGAAAAACAAACTTCCAGTTTAAAATTCTGTTTGACTAAGGCAACGTTTATATTACAACAGACTCACTGAATCTTTGTTAAAATAGAATATATATCCTCTTTTACTGCCAAGTTGAAACTCTTTGCTACCTGGGCTCCCTTCCTACTTCCAGTAAAGCTGTGACTTGCAGTGCATAGAACCATTGCTTTGCTGATAATAAAATATTTACTGTGGACTGCATCTTAACCTTAGCTGTACAAGCTTGCATATATTTATCAGGTTAATCCCTACACTTGGAATCTGAAATTAGGATACTATCTTGACCCAAATAAACAGCAGTTAGAAAATCATAGCCATTTTTACTTCCTTCTACAGCCATATTACTCATCTAATTTGGGACTTAGTAGAAATTATTAACTATTCAAGTCATTATCAACTATTCCCATAAATAATATAGTTGTTTTCCACCCTTACTACTCTACTGCATAGTGAGAAACACTTGTCTATGGTGCAGTAGGACACAATATGTAAATATGCATGTAAAAATATGTGAATATGAATGTAAAAAAACCACAATACATGAATAGGAATGTAAATCATCATGGCTAGGCTTCATGAATGAAGATACGGGAAGGGCTCTACCCACACTTGTTACAAGCGCGCTGATGGCTAAAAAGGCCGATGTGGGACAGGCAAGTCCGGCTGCAAAAGGCACAGCGGAAAGTCTCCTTAGGCGGTATTGGTGAGGCACAGTTCTTTCTGCGTTGTCTTTTCTCCTCGAGACTAATTCTACGTGCGTTCTCAAAGGAGGCAGCAGCGTTATGGATGGTGTGTCTCCACGTCTCCCGACTGGAGGCCAGAGTGGACCACTGATGGCAGTCAATATGGCCAAAACTGAGGTGTTGTTTCAGAGAGTCCTTG
>NW_009695162.1:0-1764 GCF_000703405.1 Apaloderma vittatum | reverse complement strand
GCCCTTCTGTTGCGCCAGCCAGTGGCGAGTTCACCACAGAGCACAACCTTAGGGAGACAGTGATCCTCCATCCTGGAGACGTGCCCTGCCCAGCGCAGCTGTGTCCTCAGCAGCACGGCCTCAATACTGGTGACCCCTGCCCGTTCACGGACAGTAACATCAGTCACGTAGTCAGTCCAGTGGATGTTGAGGATTGTACGGAGGCACCGCTGATGGAAGTGTTCGAGGAGTCGCAGGAGGTGGCGGTAGATGACCCATGATTCAGACCCATAGAAAAGAGCAGACAGTCAATGGCTCTGTAGATACTGATCTTCGTACTTTTCTTCAGGTGTTTATTGCACCAGACTCTTCTATGGAGTTTTCCAAAAGCTCTGTGTGCCTTTGCTAACCTGTTGTCTATCTCTTTGTCAATCTTACCATCCAAGGAAATGATACTTCCTAGATAGTTGAACTGCCAGACTGATTTAAGCTCTGATTTGCCTGTGGTGATGTGAGGATGATGGGAGACTTCCTGAGGTGCAGGTTGGTAAAGAACTTCTGTCCTCTTCAAGCTGACTTCCATCCCAAAAAGCTCAGCAGCCTCTGCAAAGCAGGATGTTAAGCGCTGCAGAGCTGCTTCTGTGTGAGCAGCTTCAGGTGGGATTCCATCAATCCCAGCTGCCTTGCCAGTTTTCACCTGTATGGCCTTGAGAGTCTCTCCCATAGTAGGGCCTATATCCAACTTGTTTTTCACCCGTTATTGTGTAATGTGCCGAATTGCTGAGTCTTGAACTACATGGCTGACACTGAAGAGAGTCTGGAAATGTTCAGACCATCGATTCAAGATGGAAGCTTTATCTGTGAGAAGCATCTGGCTGTCTATGCTTAGCAGCTGGCTTTGAATGTGGTGCGTGGGTCCGTACACTGCTTTCAGAGCCTCATAGAATCCTCTGTGGTCACCTGAATCAGCACAGAGTTGAGTCTTTTCTGCTAGGTTGATCCATCACTTGTTCTGGACGTCTTGAAGTTTCTGTTGGAGCTTACCGTATGCAAGAAAAAGGCTGCTTTTCTTACATGGCAAGATGGCTGAGCGAGGTGTGCTTGGTGAGCATTTCTCTTCTTTGTCAAGAATTCCTGGATCTCTTGATTGTTTTCATCACACCAGTCTTTGTTTTTCTTGGAGGAGAACCTTAAAGATTCTACAGAAGACTGGAGGTTGCTATTTTTAATATGTTGCCAAAGTGCTTCAGGAGAGGGATCTATGAGATGGTCTTCAAGTCTAAGATTTGCCTGGAAGCTGTCTCTCACTGTAGCTGTTTGAAGATTGTTAACTTGGAGCCTCCTTCTTGGAATGCCACCCCCGCTAGGTTTGTGCTTAAAGTTGAGCTTAAGTCTGCACCACTCAAGACGGTGTTCTGTTTGACATTCTGCGCTAGGTATCACTCGAGTATGACGGACATTGTGAATATTGCTGTGGCGCACTAAGACGTAGTCAATGAGGTGCCAGTGCTTGGATCGAGGATGCATCCAGGTTGTCTTCAAGCTGTCACATGATGAACATAGAAAAAAAAAAAAATCTAGGTTCTCCATACAATTAGATATAGCCTCTACAAGTTGGCAATTAATATTTTCAAAGATTTGATCTCTACTGAAGATGCTTTTGGCCCTCATAGGCTATTAAAGAAGAAAAAAAGTAATTATGTCTCAATCTTTGTATCTTCAGTTCTCTATAGGAAAATGGGAATAACACTGCCACCTAATCACAGAATCACAGAATCACAGAAT
>NW_009695161.1:1604-2315 GCF_000703405.1 Apaloderma vittatum | reverse complement strand
CTGAGTGAGGGCATCTTGCCCTGTTTAATGTCGTGGAAGGTGGAAGCGGGTGGCTGTGTGGCCAAGCTCCGCTGCCGGTCATCAAGCAGCGATTTCAAGTGAACTCACAGAGCTACCCAGCACCCAGAACATCCCTCCCAGCTCTGGGTGGCCCCACGGAGTTGCAGCGCGAGAGCTCTGCCCTGGCAAGGAGAGATCAGGCTGCTCCGTGTTCCGAGCGTCCAGCCGATCCTCTGCTGGAGGCTGCCGGGCTGGACTGGTGTAAGGTTGGGGGAGTGTGGCCAACATGATGGTGAAGGACCCTTTTATCTCCGTCACAGAAAGCTTTTGAGCTAGAACGGCGCGAGCTGCTGGACGACAACAGGAAGAAGTGGGAGGAAGCCATCCAGGCCCACAACGCGCAGGAGATAAGGTCCATGTGAGATTTAGAATCATAGAATTGTTTAGGTTGAAAAAGACCTTTAAGAACATCGAGTCCAACCATTAACCCAGCCCAGCCAGGGCCACCGCTGACCCATGACCCTGAGCTCCACATCTGCACGTCTTTGAGATCCCTCCAGAGGTGGTGACTCAACCACTGCCCTGGGCAGCCTGGGCCAGGGCTCGATAACTCTTTTGGGGAAGGAATTCTTCCTCATATCCAATCTAAACCTCCTCTGGTGCAACTTGAGGCCATTTGCTCTTGTCCTATTGCTTGGGAGCAGAGCCTGA
>NW_009695161.1:0-1567 GCF_000703405.1 Apaloderma vittatum | reverse complement strand
CTCCCCTCAGCCTCCTCTGCTCCAGCTGAACAGCCCCAGGGCCCTCAGCCGCTCCTCAGCACACTTGGGCTCCAGACCCTGCCCCAGCTCCGCTGCCCTTCTCGGGACACGCTCCAGCCCCTCCAGCTCCTTCTTTTTGGAAGGGGCCAAAGCCTGCCAGGAGCAGTGCTGCTCTCCAGCACTGGGCTGCTTTGAAAGACCCACATGCATGAAGACAGCTGGTTCCTCAGGAGCGTGGAGGGTAAAGGGATGGGGGTTTAGCCTCCTCTGCAGGAGAATTATCCATGCATGACCTTGCTTTGCGCTGGCCGATGGAGCTGTGATCTCGGGATGAAGCTGCCACTGTTGATAGCCCAATTTCTCCTTTTGCCCATAGCTGGAATACCTGCATGCCCGTCTGAGGAAGGTGGAAGAGTTTGAGAAGCAGCTGAAGCAGCTGTGGGTGCAGGGTGAGGACGAGTATAGCAGCATGAAGAGGCAGCTGGAGGACGATGTGGAGGTACAAAAAAGGCTGGCAAGTACCGTGTGGGAAGGCAGCGGAGCAGATCTCCCTTGGGTTTTTCTGTGTGTAGCTGGCTCGGTGGGGCAGCTAGGCAGCATGAAAGCTGGGACTGGTATCTGGTCACCTCAGCCCTTCAGCATGCACAGTCCAGCCCCATGTCAGCAGGGTGTCGGGGCTGTGTCCCTCTCGTCTCCATGGGTCCTACACCACGATGTCCACCTGCCCTTGGCTCTCAGAAGTTTGTGGCATGTGAACTGTAGCTCTAGGATGCATGAAGCACCTGGGGAAGGTCAAGGGGGTTTCTCCTTCTGGCATCATGACTGATGGGCAGGGTTGAGCAGTGTGAGCGTCCTGCCACCAGACCCTTTCAGATCAGATGTCCTCCATTGTCAGGGTCTTGGCTAGGAGGTGTGAGCTTTTTCCTCTAGTACCTAGCCATAGAGCCATGGTTTCTCTAATGCCCATGAAGTTCTTGTGAGAACTGTCATGCCCTTACTGGAGGGGATGCAGTGGAAGAGCACAGCCCTGGCACACTGCTGGCTGAACAAGCCTCAGGGGCTCCCGCTGCAGATCCAGGCCTCGTAGCTGTGGCTTCCCCGCCATACAGAGACCTTTTAATCCACTTTATTCTCTGCGAGCAACGGTGTCAGCAAAGCAGTTACTCTCCACGATCCCCAGCCTTGGTCCTGGGCTCTCAGATTTGGCTTTGCCCAGCATCATTCAGCCTCCTCTGCTCAGCAGGACACGTTGCATTTGGACTTTTGAAAGGCTCCTTGTTTGTCCCGTTGGGATGTGCTCCTAGGAAGCTTGAGGAGATACAGGTTAGGGCCATGCTATGTGCGTGGGAAGACGGGTTTTGGAGCTCAGGATCAGTAGGATCCAGGCTTCAGTGTGGCTTTTTGCTCAGCCTGTTTTCATGTTTTTTTCAAATGCCAGAACCTGGAGAGGCAGCTCCAGCAGGCGAAAACCATCAATCTTGCACAACTGCAAGTGAAATATTACTGTTGCAATTTCTCTTTCAGCTTGAAAGGGTGTGTCCAGGGAGAGGAGTCCTGACTTTGCAGT
>NW_009695160.1:81535-128169 GCF_000703405.1 Apaloderma vittatum | reverse complement strand
GGTGTTTCTTTTAACACCTTCAGTTTTTGGTGTAACGTTAATTGGATTGTGATAAGCGTGGCCTAAAGAGGGTTAAATACATGATTGATCGTGAAGTAGCAGAAAAGTTTGTTCTGGGGAGGGAAGAAGAGGGAGAGGCAGCCGGGGCAGAGCCGTGACCTGCCGCCCGGTGGGACCCTCGATGCGTTTCCCCATCTCCTGCCGGTTCCCCGCTTTTTTTTGGTTGGGTGTCCCAGTGCTTGTCCTTCTTGGCGAAGGAAAAGCCTTTCAGGGCTCCTCATCCTTCAGTCGGCATTGACAGACTAAAGGCACTCGTTTCCTTCTTACTTCGCAAGCCACAGTGCTCCAAGTGTGCAGGTAAAGGACTTGAAACAAACTTAGCTGTACGTTCAGCTGGCTGCCGATACGGTCTCTCTTTAGTTGGCTTTTTGTCCCCCTTTAATTATTAATTGGCAGGTTCAGAAAGAGCTGTGGCATTGCTTTTTTTTCTTTTAATGTTTGCTGGTACTTCAGCAATGTGATAATGCTGCCTAGAGAACTCGATGACTTATAGGTGTTTTGAAAGCTGTGTAATAAGAGCCTACTAATAGTCGTCTTTTGCTACTGTTTCATTCTTGGAGGGAACAATCTTTGCTGCTGGAGAGTTGCGGTTCAAATTTCCACAAGCGTTTGTTGCCCGTGCCTCTAGCTAAATTTATAAAGGAATCCTGTTAGCTTGTACGAAGCTAAATCTGGCTGTAGCAACTCCTGGCTGTGCAGTTCACTGTGGTTGGCAAGGCACAATATATAGCTTCCTTGAGATTTATTTTTAAATTTATTTTTTTTTGGTTTGTGTGGCACGTAGTTGTCATAATTTTGGGTGCTCTTTACCAATGTCTGTGGGGGTGCTTTGAGATGAAAACATAAGTTATGCTAAGGTTAGAAAATTTATTAATAGGGTACTTGTCTTGAAAATATGAGAAGGCAGTTTGAGATTGGCCTCTTAATGAATATTGGTATTGTTCTCAGGTCCATGCAGATGCTTAGCTATTAAACTTTGACTCTCAACTTCTCTCTGTTCTCAGCTGGCGAACTAGAAATGATGTGAAACACTTCAATTAAAGGTTGAGTTTTAAATGTGTTCATTTATGGGAATGCTGACTTTTTCTCCCAGACCTAGAGAGCCCTAGGTAAACAAAGTTGGCCTGTGACCCTACAACCGAGTGCGTCCCTGCAAAGACATGTTACAATTCTAATGCTAGGTTTTAGTGTGTCATTTTTCTTGTTGTTCCGCTTAGGATTTTCAAAAATAAGAAAAGGAAGAAACAACAGACATGCAGTCAAATAGGTTTGTGATTTATAGCCTCACTGCATAACATATTGCAAAGACGGTGTTGACTCGATTTTTGAGTGAGGATAGCTGTAAAGAATGTGCAGCTTTTGAAGTCTTTGAGTGGTGAACTTAGTTTGTTGGCAGCTCTCATGATTTCAGGATATCTGCTAATGTATTCTCCTTCTTCCTTGGAGAGGATGTGAGAATATGAGTTAACCATCCAAAGGCATACTTTGGGCCCAAATTGGCTGTGAGGCCGCGCTGTAAGCTGTGCCCAGTAGAAAAGATTTGGAGCTAACTGACCGAGCTCTCATTACCTTCTTGTGTGATGTGGGTTTTTAATGGGGTGCGCTGGGTTTTTTTTGGTGTGGCTTTTTGTTATTGTTGGTTTTTGGGGGGTTGTATTTTGGATTTTTATTTTATTTTACTTTAAACCTTTGTTGTGACTTAAAAGGTTCAAGCCAGAAGGGAAGTGAAAATACTTGCTTGCTCATTTAGTAAGTTATTTAGGCAAGTCATAAGTTTGGTACTTTTTGCTACTGTTATCTATATAGGTTGGTGAGGTTGAACCTTTCACTGTTGCAATTTTTTTCATGTGCCACTGGTATTAGTATTTTTGCTAAGTCATTTGGAACAGTGTGCATGTTTGAAAGCTTCCTCGCATGCATTTGTTTGGATTGCCATATACCTGTTGTCCTCTGCCTCTCCTATGCTTGTGATTTCTTGGCTCTGATTCAGGAAAGACTTTTTAAGCCCTGTAAACTTGGTGGGGTTACAGCACCTGATAAAGGCATGTACTCGAAGTAGTGCTCTATTATCTTTGAGTGCAAACTCTGCTGTGCAAAGCTGATGTATTTTCTGTAGCCACGTAACACTAATGATACTGCAGTTAGCTTCCGTCATTTCACCTTCCTGAAAAGATGATTGGGGACAGGGATAGCCGAAGCTCTGTGATAGTGTCACCCATAAAACTTGTAGGCCCTGGTGAGTACTTCGGAGATCAACTCAAAGACAGAGTTAACAAGAACACAGTTACAGAATCTGCTGTAATTTTGAAGAATACTTCCACAGATTAGCCTGAGATACTGCTATTAAAAAATATTTTACCCCAGAGGTATTATCTCTAAAGTTTAGGTGTGCCCTTTGTATTTAAAGATGACAAACATCAAACCAAAACAATTCCTAGGGAAGGATACTACAAAATATGTGAACTCAGAATGGACAGCATTTTTGATTTTCTCTCTCCTTTTTTTTTAAAGAAGTCCCAAGTAATAGTCTTCCAACAGATGTTTAGCACACCTAAAATATTCCAAAGACTCGTTCAATTGTTGGTTTTTATTTATTTTTATGTTTGTTTCCCTCATGCTTGGTCACCACCCTAGCAGTTGAGGGGCTCCACTAAGTCTCTCCCCAGCCAAGTCAGAGCTGCAGTTCTTGGTCTTTGGAGCATGGGATCATGAAGAGGAGAGGCACCACATTGCTGAGTGACAGTTGGAGATGACATTCGGCATGGCCCTGTCGTGTACCCCAAGTCCATAGGGTTAGATGCACTGGGTCAGGAAATAATTGAAACATCCAGTCTGGTGACAGAGCGAGCCATTTGTAGGACTCTGATTAGAAGGGTTTCTCAGATTAGACATCTATAAAGCTGTGGCAGTTATAAGTTAGTACAAAGGAATTAATCTAATGTGCATTCCCTTTTATATTCAGTCATGTGTTGAGAAGGATGATTGAAGTGTTAAAGAAACACATTTTATTGACATGTTAAATTAGTTATGGCTTTAACTTACTTTGCCATAAATTTCTTAAACACCAAGTGTAGTGCACAGATATTTAACTAGGATATACAATAGAAGATAGAATGCCATATGAAAAAATGCAAATTAGTAATGTGATACCTACTGAAGACTTCTGGAGTAGTTGTGATTATATATGTCAGTCTTCTTATAATGAGCTGGAATTGTTGCTCATGAGAACAATGTCTTACCACTACTTACTCTAAAGTGCACTTTGCTTTTGTAGTGTTAAAAGGAAGGGGGGGAAAAAAAGGATTATTGCAGCACTCAGTGAAGTTTGGAGTGGCAGAAAGACTTGCAAAGTTGTTGCTGAATGGTTAATTTTAGTTTATAGGACTAGCAATGGGGAAAAACGTGGAAGGAAGCATTATTCTTGTAAACTGAGAATGCAGAGGATGTGGAACCTATAGTTTCCCATTCTCCTTTCAAAAAAATATTTTCAAAGTATTTCTAATAGCAGCTCATTTAATAGTTGATTAAGCCTCTCATTCTAGGAGACTAACCAAAGCCACCTGAAGAGTGGTGCTGCATCACCAATCCCAGACAGTGTCCTCCTCGCCCCAGTCATAGCTCAGACTTCCCAAACTTGTGTGTTTGGTTTATTATCTGTTAATCTTGTAATATTTTTCAGTTCCTTTTGAGTTTTAAACCTATTAAAGTCATATTTTCCAGTTCTTCTGCTGTAACTATAATGCACAGAAACTTCTTTTTTGAAAGAAGAACTGAAATTCCCATGACGTGTCGTGGCTCCAAGACTCAGGGCTTTACAAAAACATCGTACATCAGAGTGAGTGGGTGGAACCACAAAACCCAGAGGGGACAGGACCAGAGCGAGTGAAGAGGTAAAGCCAGATTTAGGCACATCACCAGCGCAGTGGCAACTGCTGTGTTATTTCCTAGGGAGTTTGTGTATGACAACCTATCTCATAGTGTTAGAAGTTTCTCAAGTCACTTTAAGGATATAAATAACTTTTTTTTGTTGTAGTTGTTATAGCAAATAAGTCTGTTTAGCCTGATTCACTAAAAGTTCGGTTTATATGAACTTGGCCTAAAATATTTAACTGCAAATTTGATTACAAGTACAGGAAAAGAAAGGGGCCTAGTCAGGGTGGACTGGGGAAGGAAATGGAGGGAAGAACTACTGATACTTGTGAAGTAGGCATGAAAGAATCAGCTGTCCAAGCAAAGTTACAGTCTGCTTAAAAACACTGTCAGCTGCTGACTGGGCTGCCTTCTGAAGCACCTGAGTATAGGGGTGATCTCTGCCTGTGTTCTCGCTAATCATGATGCAAAGCATCGCTGTGAAAATACAGAGCAAAGTGTCTGTTAAAAAAAAATCTTCTAGGAGAGAGACTTAATGCATTTGACTTCTTTACTTTCTTCCTTCCTTCCTCTGCATGAGCTCCACTGGTCCTGCTTCCTAGTCCTCTATGGAACCATGGCTGGTTATGCTAATGGAAGTTACATGCGTTTTTTCATAAGTGTCTTGAACAGGTATAGCTTGAGCTTGCAGCTGTTTCCCATGCAAACTTGTGACTGAAGCAGTGCTAATTATCTTTGAATCCTCTAAGTCTTGCTTGCCTGCTCTGTCATTGAGTTTCAGACGGCATGTGGTGCCAAGCCTCTTCCCGTAAGCATGTGTTCTGTAGAAACTTGCATGTGAGCCCTGCCCAGATGTTTTAAAACCTAACTTAATGAGAGTTAACATTGAAATATTTGAGCATTCATATCCATTTAGACATTTTGGGATCACACCCTAGGCATTAGTATTGTGTCGCTAATGTTTTCTGCCGATAGGATGCATGCATCTTTCGCTGGAAGTACTGAACAGAGAGAAGAAAGGTGTCACAGGAACAATGATTGAATCACCTTCCCAGTTACTCAGAGCCATTGTAGATAAAACCTCGATACCTCTCTCAGGAAAGAGAAGGCTGTTGGATTGCCCTAAGGAACACCCCGGTCAGCGACAGCCAGCTTCCTTTCACAGTCCTGCTTGACATCTTTCAGCATTGTCATCTGGGTGTGGGCTTCAAGGTCAGTTTCTGCCGTTGAGTAGTCTCCATCTCCTAGATTTAGTGCACGGGCTATAGCGCTTGTACTTTCTCCCTTGTTCCGCTTGTGTTAGAGGGAATTATCCGTAAACACAGGCAAGTTTTCCGTGCTAACCTCCTGTAAACTTCTTCCTTAAAGCATTTACGAATGTTTACCCCCCTGCATGTCCCCTAAGATTAGATACAGTGTCTGCTGCAGCTTTGTTGTGATTTCTACATACCAGTATCAGCTTGCTGTTTTTCTTTTTAGCTTTCTTTTTTTGCATTTGTTTTGCCTACCCAGTGAGTCCAGACTCATAGTTGAGGTCCCAACACATTTTGGAAATATAGTGGCAGAAATGTTTACTGCTGCCACTGATCTGTGGTACTTCAATCTAAAGTAACATCATGCCTTGTGTCCTTGACTTGAAGGAAAAATTACAGTTCTTTCTTTGTAAAGAATTTTGAAAATACATGGGTGAAATGAAGAGTTACTTACTACGCAAGTCTGTAATCTTCTTGATTATTTCAATATGTGCAAAGCTTTCCACTTGCTGTTTAAACTGCAACCAAGTTAATATCAACAGGAACATGATTTTAGCTTTCAAGGAGGTTTTGTGTTGCCTAGGCTAACATGTTCACGCTCGTGTTGGTGAAGCTTTGTTGCTGTTTGCTTTCCAATTCCTTCTCATTATCCTGATAACATACCTTGCGTGGCTGCTCAGAGAGCTGTCATACCTGAGTGTCTGAGTGATGTCACCATAGATTTCAGCCTATTGCAGAAACACAAATTTCTCTGAAGAATCAGCATCCTTGGCTTATTTGAATGGTAGACAAAGATGTATTTAACAATGAATCATTACTGAATTTGGAAAGATAGCTTGTTTTCCCTTATACACTACCAGCGTACAAACTTTGTAATCTCTCCATCAGTCTTCACTGAAAATTGTCAGTCTCTCTCATGTTAGATGAGTCTGAAGTCATGTGTCTCTGATTTGATATATTTTGGTCGTTTGGGATAGGATGCTGTCTATGTCCTGTAGGCAGACAGACTCACTTGTGGCACTCCTCACTGGATGTAGCCTTTTAGGATCTGTGCCTTATCAGGTTGGTTTTGCTGTGAAGTCTCTTCTCTCTTGCGGTAGAACAATATCATCTGTAGTTCTTTCTCCTGTGCTTGAACTTGTGTAACCTTGCAAGTTTTCCCAGATTTCCAGGGGAAAGCCATTAACTTCTCTTTTGAACATCTACTGCAGGTCCAAGTGTCAGACACAGTGTAGGCTTTTTGGTAAGCCACTGCAGAATTTTGTGATCTGTTATCAAGTGAAAGATGTAAGTAATTCCTGAGGGCATCAATAATAATTTAATCTCTAAGGTTTCTTCCTGATTTGTAGGGCAGTGTCTTGGCATGCTTTTATTCCTCCACTAGTGACATTGTTCCTAAACTAGTATCAGAGATGAGTGTATGCTGGGAGAGTCAGTGCCAGGCAAATTTTCAGTTGAAAGGGACCAGGCTTTCTGTGGACTTTCCCTTAGAAATCACATTCCTCTCTCAATAAAGTCTGCCAAGGGGAAATGAGGAATAGAGCATCAAGAAACGCCCGTCTTTTTGTGTCAAGGACAGAGTGGTTTGCCAAGGTAGGAGCTATGCTGAGCAGAGGTTAGAGCTGATCTCTGGTGTGGTGACTCAGCCTGGTGATTTCCGTTACTGCAGTGTGCACTTTGTCACTTTATCTGCAGTGTCATTCTCTTCTGGTAGCCTGGCCTGTCACCCACACAGGCGTGCTTCCTCCGTCATGGCTGTACATGCCAACAACGTCCTTTAGGTTCTTAAGTCTCACAGCTGAGCCACCCCGCTGCTCCCCATGCACAGTGTAGATCCAAAAGAAACCACGCTGAAGAGGTTTTTTCTGCAACTCTGCAGAAGGGGGTCCTGGCAATAAACCAACCCTGTTGTCAGATGCGCCCAGTGGATTTGGCTCTTGCGCTGCTCAGGTCCCTTCAAAGCACTTTGTTCATCCAAAGTGTGGCGTAGGCACTGACTTGGATTCCCATGAGATCAAAGCAAAGCAGAACAGGCATTTTTCTTCTGCCCTTTGTGGGTGAAGCTTCAACGTAATGGGGCCTGTGATATGCACAGGTGACATGGGAGGAAAAGGGATATTTTCCACAGGCTGCTGCATGCAGTTTAGATAGTATAGGAGCTGTGCCTGCTTTTCAGAGAATTTTGGAAAAACAAAACCAGAAGTGTCTGATTTACTGTCTTCAGAAGAAAAGCTGGTCATCAGCCTTTGTCACTGAAGATATGTTGCTTCTACTCTCTTTCATCTCTAGGTGGACAGTGCTTCCAAACATACCTGACAGATTCATCTGCTCAGTCTGGCTATGTGCACCATGCAGCTATTCAGGCTTCCTGAGGACTATGGCTGCCAGGGCCATGTAAATGCCTGCTGCTGTCTTGTGGGGATGAGGATTCTGCCCATTATACAGGTTTTTGTTTCGTTTTGTTTTTCCTGAGGTGGGACCTCATCATGCTCTACAATTACTTGAAAGGACGTTGTAGAGAGGTTGGTGCTGGTCTCTTCTCACAGGTAATTAGGGACAGAACCAGGGGGAATGGTTTCAAGTTGCAGCAGGACAAGTTTAGACTGGACATTAGGAAGAAATTCTTCATAGAAGGACTGGTCAGACACTGGAACAGACTGCCCAGGGAGATGATTGAGTCGCCATCCCTGGATGTGTTTAAGTGTCGCTTAGATGTGGTGTTGGGTGGTATGGTTTAGGCGTGAACTTGTAGTGTAGGGTTAATGGTTGGACTCGATGATCCCAAGGGTCTTTTCCAACCTGAATTGTTCTATAATTCTGTGATTCTTTAAAAGAATGTCTGTGCTGCATAAAGTCTTGTTTTTAAGGGAGGATCAGTGTTACCCATCTGACAATTTCAGAAAAATGTACTGGGTTGGTTTCTCTTATTTGTTAGTTACAAATGTTGAGTCATGTCAAGAGGTGATTAGTTCTGGTACCTGGGTCAGGGTTACTTGTCTGTGCCCATACTTGCCCAACACTGGCTTCTTTCCTGAAGGCAGCTTGGGGTCATACCAGGGATGGTCTGGAGGAGTTTTGGCAAAGATTCTCTTTTAGAATTGACCTTCTCATGCACCTTGGCCTTTGTGCTGTTCACTGTTGTGAATGGCTAGAGTGAAGGAAACTCTAGGAGCGCTGCATGTGCTTAAACCATGAAATTAGCTTAATATGTCTGTGAAAGCACTCAGCCAATTTCATGAGGAATAAATCAATTTCCTTGGGATGCAACAGATCTTCAGTCTATCACAGTTACGTCAGCAATGATAAGGTGCTATGGTATGTGGCCTTCCCTTGATGCTCTAATAGGGGAGCTGCTTTCCTTGGCCAGAAGAGCTGGGCTCTAAATACCAGCACATAACTCAGTAAAAATCATGTCAAATACATTCTTACTTTAGTCCTCACTCCTGTTGGTTAAAAGTGCACAGTGGTTTGGTGTGTAGATGGTGAACTTCTACTCAGAATTTTATTCTGAGCTTTTATTAGTGGATCAGAATATGGAATTGTTCAGCAAGAGCATTTATTTTAAACTACTACAGTGTATGTCAACACCATCTTATTTATGTTGAATATGCAATATGATCCAAATTGTAAGGATGGAGTTGCCTGGATATGAGATGTGATTTAGCATGGCTGGGGGCCGGATAAGAGCAGGGATGACAATGAATGGAACAAATGTCTTGATAACCCTATGTCTAATTTAAGCAGATACCCAGTTTTAAGTTCGTGGAATGCAGTTATATATATTTGGGGGGCTTTGGCTTATTGTGATTTTTTCCCCTAGCAGCAAGAGGGTAGGGACATTCTTAAAAAGAAGAGATCAGATCCAGTTTACTGAAGTAAAGTGATAATGTTAACCTTCCACTGAGCATCTCATTCTGGGACTGTTAGTGTGTAGCACAAAAGGGTTGTGTGTCATACTTCTTAGGAAAACTGAGGTGAAGGTGATCTTAAAGACTGCTAAGAGAGTAACATAAAACACCCATCCTCCTCCAGAGAATTATTTTGGTTGCCTTCTACACAAACTATATCCAGAAAGAGAACTTTGATTTTGCTGTTTTGACAGGTAGTTTTCAAGTTTCTGGGGTTCCTGTTTATGTTATAGTGAAATCGCCAGGTACCAGAATTTTTCATAGGGCAGCCAGTCATTATAGTTCAAGTCAAGTTAAATATCTGAATGTAGATTTCTTTGGTGTTTTTGCTTCTTAAACTGCTGCTTGCTTGGTGCTTTGATCCTATGTATTTTCTAAAAGCAGTTAAGATTGCAAAGTCTTTGTGATAATATTCTCTAGAATAACTACAACTATTCTAAAAAATGCAAACTTTTAAAAGATTAAATGGAGATTGTAGGACAATTGACAATATATCGGTTAATGAATTTCTTTAAGTGGACATACATCTTTTCTTTGTAGCGCTTCTTGTGCAAAAGTGCACAATATTTGTACATTGATATTTGAGAAAAACTGTCTATTCAGCTGAAAAATTCACAGGATAAAAAGTTAATTTTCCTTACGGATTGTTCTGTTATATTTTAGGGGGCTGATTAGCTCGGTGGTTTGAGCGCGGTGCTGGCAACAATGACAGCACCAAGGTCGCAGGTTTGATTCCCACTCGGTCCCCATATGTTGCCTGGTCTAGTTGAGAGGTGATGTCCCTGCCCATGACAGGGAGGTTGGATTAAAGGATCTCCAAGGTCCCTTCCAACCTAGGCCATTCTATGATTCTGTGATAATATCAAGATTTGTCGAAAACCTGCTTGAAAAAGTCAAAGAAAGGGAGTACAAGAACACTCTGTAGCATCCAGCAGCCCCTGCTTTAGTTGAATTGGATGTGACTGTAGGACTCAGTCTGAAATCATTGATCCAAGGGCTTTGAAAGGCCATTGGATCTGCTGGGAGTTAGAGAACATGGCTCAGCTTTAGGCCAATACTCTGGAACTAAGATGATGTTGTTGATGAAATTTCTGTGAAGCAAGAGTGCCCCTATAAAAAGTTCAGACTTCTTCAGGATTGTCTGGTTTCCTGATTTAAGTATGTATGCACACATACATGATATTTATGCATATACAGGCACAAATTATTTTCATGTATATACGCACACAGAGGAGTATCTATACACACATATGTGTGTATATTTAAATGGTTGTGATTGTGTTGCCAGTCTGGCTCTTTCTAGGGTTCTTAAAGAAACAGCTTTCTCTAGCAGTTGAAATGGACTCGTTTGCCTCTGGAGGATTTGAGACTAAGGAAACTTGCCTGGGCTAAATGGAAAGTAGGATGGTAATTATACCTCACTTTGTATTTTCATTTTTCTTAATTTACAATCTGAGGTACAGTCAGGTGGTTGGGCGTTTGAATATTATGACTGTTAGTCTAATCACAGGAACCTGGTAGGACTACTCATATGTTTTCTTCTTCAGATTCATTGAAATGTTAGTGTAGACTATTCTGTGTATTCAGTTATGAACAGAAGAAACCTAAATGAATAAATAAAATTGTTATTTTAAATGTCACTGTGATACCAAAAGGGAAAAAATATACTCTTTTAATCTGTGAAATTACCTTGTAGTGTTGATTTATGCTGTAAATATAGTTACTGGATAAGGGAAAATGTATTGATATTTCATTTAAAAAAAATTAAATCTCTCAGATGGAATTCAGTTTTGTACTTGAAAAACGTGTGTGTAGGTGAACATCCTACAAGATGGAATTGATTGTATTACTGCTGAAGTTGAAAGTAGACCAGACCAATATTTTTTAAATGGATTTTTGAAATACAAAATTTTGCCTGGATATGATCTGGTTCCCCTAGACCAAATTAACTTGGATGCTCAGCAGGGACTTTATTTATTCTGGCATAAGAACAAGCATGGGGCAGAGCTTCCTAGTCTCAAAAAACTGGTGATGGTAAGAGGCCTCTGCAGTGTTCCCAGCCAGCTGAACGCCTGAGGTATTTTGCCATACAGGAAATCAATTGCAGCTGAATGTGCACTGTTTCCACTTCAAGTATATAAACAGGCCTTATGGTGATATAAAAAAAATAAAAATCCAGTCTTAGATTCAATAGCCGCTTGAAAGTTCAGAAAATCCCATCTTGCAGAACATCTGATGTTTGGTTTCTATGGATTCTTCGCTGTCAATTTTGGCTGAGTCCACAGCACAGAAATAGCTAAGAAGGAGAGGTAGATTGGTTTGGGGGTCCTGGAGAACAAGCAAACATAAAGCAGAGGCCTAGAGAAATGAAAATAATAAAAAAGGTATTCTTGTTTGGTTCATGGTTGATATTCCAGTAGATATTCTGAAGCTGGGAAGGGTTACAAATTTAGCAAAGGAAATGAGTTCTTTCCCTTGTTAAATCAAGAATCCTGTGGGTTTTTTTAGGCTTCGAAGGAGGTTAATAATTTTTACCAGAGAAAAGTGCACCACAGTTGTATCTGAAAAGCTACTTTTTGTGAAGTGGTAGAAGAAGCAATATTTTCATTTGGATATTTACTGTTCTATGTTGACCTGATGAAAATGCATACATCACATACACGTACCAAACATATCTCAGAAAGCTACCCATGGCTCTGGTTTGCTTGGATGGCTAGAGATGCATCCTTCTGTTGCTCTCTAGGAAAGTGAAGGTTCATTTGGTTAGAGGTTTCCTGGCATTAAAGATAATTAAGTTTTAAATCAGTGCTAACAATTTCCAGAAGGAGCATGGCTTTCAGTGTTTAGAGCTTGTGAACCAGCAGTGCTTCCCTGCTCTGCCACAGACCTGCAACACAACCACAGACAAACTGTCTGATCTGGATTTTTAAAGATAGGTAGGTAGGCACTTGCAGAGGTGGTAAGACTCTTAATGGGATTTTCAGAATCACATTAGTGTCTAATTCCTATTCAAAATCTGACCCTTTAGTCTCTTTGGACCAGATTCAGCCCGTGCTACGTTTTATTCAGCCGCTTTTTAAGGCAGAATGGGCAGGTGGTACAGCAGGCATGTCTGCGGGTATAAACCGAGAGCAGCACATCCCCCCTGCCCCTAGCTGTGCTTCCTTTTATCCTTTCTATAAATCCATAATTTCTACCCTCTTTTCTGCAGAATGCCAGAGATTCAACAACGGAGAGGAAAAGTGACTCCACCTCGTCTAATCTAACAGTGATTGATTTGGTGAGTGCTCCACCAGGTACTTTTTAAAAAATATTATTTCAACAATTATTTAATTTTTTTTAATAATAAGAGATGGTGTTTGTGTCTCTGGCTGAGGTGATTACCCTTGGTTTTCAGGGAACATACCTCAGGTTAACTGTGAGACTGCTTAGTATGCAAATCCACAATAGGTCGTTGTACTGTATGGGTCTGAAATCTTGTTTAGTCAAGAAGGTGGCTATTTTTGATGTTCACGTTAATAGGGCTTTATGCTAATTAAATTAAAATATTGGGGAACCTAAGCAGTTAGGGGAGGTTAAGTTCTTCAGTTTCTGTAACTGAAGTTTTGCTAAAGAGCTGTAGCTGAAATTTTGTTTGGTTGCTGGATTCCATTCTTGTGTAGATAGAAGTGCTGCTTATGTGGAGAAACAGTGGTCTCTCCATGGAGCTGAAGAGATCTGGGAATTCTGTGTCCTCCTGAGATTTCCTGTCTTACTGTATGTCATTTTGAGAAGAAATTGATTTTCATAGTTTATTTTTTCTTAAGGGGTTTAGGTTTGTTTATGTATTCTCGCTACCTGAAACTCTGGGGAGACCTGGGGAACTTCAAAGCACAGAAGAAGCAGGTTTAGATGCCATGGAAATCTAATTTTATTGTAATAACTGATTTCACCGATTTCATTGTCTGGAACAAATTGATGTTCCAAAAATCTTCACAATAGGACTATCAAGAGACTCCACAGAAAATATTAAATAAGAAGAAGGCTTTAGGCAAGGTCCTTTTCTCCCTCCCTTCTTTCTCAGTCCTGGTGCCAACCCAAAGGAGTCTTTTCTTCTCTCTGAAGAAAGGGGACATTCAGTGATGGTCTGTGTGGGTAACAGCACGGACACTGCTATTTGGAAAAACTTGATGCTGAAACCAGTGTAGCATGGATTAGTTTAAACTTTTTTTTTAAAAAGAGGTACATTATATTAATTGCCACTCTGATTTCTGTAACCTGCAGAGGGATTATTAATATGTTACATTAGACCACTAATTACTAATATGTATTAATTTGCTGATAGTGGGGCTCATAATGTAGTTTTGTAGTATGTATTGATGATACTCTTGTGTTCAAGTGTTTATAACATTTTAGGAGAATGGCACCTTTATGTCAGATCCTATGCTTTGATAGACGCTAGCAGGACTGTGTAGCGTTCAGCTGAAGCTTACATCTGACAAACGAGATCTTTCTTTCCTTTGGATCCAAAGAAGAATGGTCTCTGTAAGTAGGAAAACATTTTGCAGAGACTGAGAGAGGAAAAGCCAGAAATTCCTCTTCAGCATTTTCTGAAAATAGCAAGATTCGAATAAGGTTACATGTTTTAACATACATTAGAGACAAATAATTGCCGTGACCTAAATTCAATGCACTGGTTGTCTCTTATTTGTTGATAGTTAATTACTAGCATATTTTTTCATCCACATGTGGAGGGGCTGTACATTCCCATGTTCCAAACAGCAAATCATTTGATTTGTTTACCTTGAAATTTGCGCATATCCGAATTCATGTGAAGTATTTGCCTAGTGACCTTAGAAAGTGAATTACTTGCACAAATTTCAACCCTCCCCCCACTTCCCCTGATTTCTATTTAATTTCAAATGTGCTCCTTCGCCTTGGTTTTGAGTTGCAGTGATTTTAATGTGTATTCATGATGAACAGAAAAGCTAAACCAGACCTCCAGACTCAAATAACCTCTTTTCTGAAAGCTGAGATAACATGGCTTGGGCATATGTCCTAAGAGGCAGAGGATTTCCTAAGACTCTCTGGGATCCATTGCAGATGAGCATTCACTTCTGAAGTGCTTCAGAAAATTGTTATATCAACAAAACTGGAGTGTGTGGGAACGTATCAGCTAACGGGAGAAGGCATTCAAGGACTAGATGAAATGCATTTAGTAAGGAATTAATTTCGTGGGAAAAAGGAAGAAACCTAAAATATTGAGGAGTGGTGTTCTGTAAAAGGAATAGCTTAATAGTTTGGGCCGATACAGCTTTGAGGGATGGATGTTAAATCTGCACTAAATAACCATCACTAATTTTGCCAAGTTTGCTTCACGTACTAGACTTAATTCTGGAGATTTTAAGAATATTTTCATTCTGTAAAACTTTTTTTTGGGGGGGGAAAGAGATTTTATGATATTTGTTTATGTTTTGCTTATGACATGTAACAATATTGTTTGGTTTTGATTGTTTCAGTAAGTTGGTGTTTAGAGTGTGCTGAGCTTTGGAAAGAATGAAAATGGACTTCAGCAGCTCTTAAAATCATGATGTCTGTTGTAGCAGAGAAGGAAACATCAGATCAATATACTTTGTTCTAACAATTCAGGATGAGTTTCAATACGCAGTGTGTTTATGCTAGAAGTTGCTACACAAAGACATTCCTTGAGCATCTGTGCATCACTGAATGCTTTGTTTAGGCCATGTCTTTAATGGCATGAGGGCTTGCAAATCTGTGTGGGGGTGGAGAGGAATGATGCATGCCCACGTGTGAGCTTTTCTGTAAGTCGGTTCTATTTTTGGTATGCAATGGAGCAGAGGTGCACCACAAAAATAGGGTTCAGTTGCAACGTGAAGGCCTATAAAAGCTTTCCTTTTGCATGAAGTGCCTACCGCATTCTTAGAGCAGTTGCATTAGTATCCATGGGAATATTCAGGGTTTAATTTAGCATGCCAGATTAGGGCCTAATACCTTAATTAAGGCTGGCAATTTCTGATTGTGTTCAGAGTGAAACAGGCATAATATAATGTGCATCTCTAGGGTTTTCTGTTGTTGGTGATTTTATGAAAGCTGTCATTCTGCTTCAGACTGCTGAAGCTGACCAGCCAATATAATCCTTAACAGAAGGATCCACAGATCTCACTAGACTTCTTAAAATTATTAATCCAAATAATTTATGCCAGTGACACATTGAAAGTTTGAACACTTAGCACATTTTTGACTAGTGGTCTTATAAAAATCATATTAACTATTTTTAAAAAAGACTTAGTTAATTGATAAAACAACTTCTCCAGACGCTGCTTTATTCACCTGTCAGTTCACATGTGAAAAAAAATAAAATGAATTTTCTGGACAAGTTCAGGAATAGTATAATTAAAGTTTTGTGTAATCTGTAGGTAAATAAATTTTTTAAAACCCCATTTGTTTATTAAGTTGTTGAATACAAATGTTAATCTTTATTTAAAAAAAATCCCCAAAGATAAACTTGCTCTCCCGTGTCTTCCCCCATCTGAGCTTGCTCAGAGTCGTCAATCCTTTCCCCCTGCCATCTTCTATTGTTACAGTCAAATGACCAAGGAAAAGTGTATCCTTCCTTTTGTGTCCAGTAGATAGAGGTTCTTAACTGATGACTGCTGCTTGCTTTCTGATAGAAAGGAAATGAATGGGCAGTAGTGATCATAACACATCTGTTGTTTTCTGTTGAGCATCCTGTACAGCAGTGAAACTGTCTTCAAGACTTTTTTTTTTTTTTCCTGTTCGGGAGTAGTTAACAGACGGGGTATGGGTGACATGTGACCATATTGTTCCTTTGTCACAGGTTTAGCCAGAGCAGAAAAACAAATTGTATGCTGGAACAGAATGACTTGTTTATATTTTCCAAATAAGTGTATTCTTTTTTTTTTTTAAAAAAAAGAATCTTGCAAAGACTTTAGAGATGTACTGCGTTTTGACTGCTGTAGGTAATGGATCCTCTCTTTATAGTATAGTTACTGTGTTAAAGGTGTGACGCTTTGAAATTACACTTCCTCTGGAGAAGGGAGGAAACAGAATAGTACTCCTACCAAGGACCCAAAAGCTGAAATGTTCATGCAGCTTTCTCTACACTTTCTGGGATACAGTTTCAAAGTCCATGATACCGTTGTCCATCTCCCGCTTGAACGTCTTGTGCTTGATGTGTTGCAGCATCACTCCTGGGAGCGCTGAGGAACTTTCTGGGGAGCTCTGTGGTGTGCTCCTGCCCTCCTGGAGAGGGGCTGGGGATGGAGCCTGGAGAAGCTCCTTAGCTGGCTTTACAGACCCCTTACAGACAGGGAAGTTTTGGGGACAGATGAATGATGAAGTACAGGAAAGGGTCTGGCCTGAGAGAAGGTGGGGAAGATGGATGTCTGGGGAAATTGTTGAGAGAGGCCAGTAAAGCAGCTGGGGAAGTCAGAACGGGATGGTGGTGGAGTGTAACACAGCTTGTCCCCTGCATCACACCAGCCACATTTTTTTTCACATTTTTTTTTCTTTCTGACTCTTGGTATTATAAAGAAGCAAGTGCAAAGTGGGGTACACTCTGTGCAAGCCCTGAGTGTGTCTACAGGGAACCTTTTTGTTCTCTTTTGCCACACATATTGCTTGAAAAAACGTTAGCTGAAGATGCTCGGAATCCTTACTACTTACTTTCTCGTCCTTTGTTCCTTCCTTTTGTGTTTATCGTGTTTAATTGCAGTGTTTCTTGCAATCAAGGTGCCAGTGCTATGGTTTTGCACAGACTGAAAATTTTGTTACTTAAACTGATAAAGCTTACGTAGAGCTTGGATGAAGCTGATTAACTGAAGCTAGCACACTGGGTAGTGCAGCACTCAGGGACTTTTGGTGTGTGTCAGATAAAGTTGGTTTTTTTTGTTTCAGCCCTTTATTGTCACTTGCTATCCCAAGAGCTGCTCTGTCCCAGCCTTCTTAAGAGAGGATTCCCATCACTTAACAAAGGAGGTGTTGAGATGTGCAACTTCATGTCCGTAAGATGCTGGTTAGCTGGACAATTAGAGACTTCCTTAAGCTAAACAGGTTAACAATTGCACACGACCACTAGAGATGGGAAAAGTGAGCAAGAATATACTGTACTGTAGGTGAACATCAGCATAGCCGAATGCAAAATTCATAATACCATAAGTAAATCATGCTGCAATTAGTGCCCCAGTGATACATATGTTCTTTTGGTGTTGGCAAAATGGGCATCAGACTCGTGACCCTTCCTTTGATCTGATTTCCACTTGTGCTCTATGTTTGCAGACAAAGTGGAGTAATCAACGACATAATTATGCACTGTTAAAACTTTTGTCATTGCTGCTTTTTCCTGATCAGATCAAACTTCAGAAAACAAAGAACAGGTGCCATGAAAACAATTTTTAGTTATTTTTTTGAGGCTCATCTAAGGGTAATTTAAGCAACTAAATAATCCTTTAGCTTTCTGAGGGAGATATATGGAGACCCTGTTCATGCCTGCAAAGCCTTTTAAACATTTAGCCTATCCCTACAAGATTTCTGACTTATCTCGCATCCATTGGCAAGCGTTAAGTTGTAGCTAAATATTAGTCATGGCACCAGTCGAGTAATACAGGCAAAACACGCAGAATCACTTTAAATCTGTTTGCTCAAGTCTTTGTAAATTCCATTTTATGGATCTCTTAATGCATTACGGTAAGTTTTAAGAAAGATAGCAAATTGTTAATTAATTTTAGATTTTTGCAATTCTAAGCACTATGTAGATGCATTATTCTGCACCTCTTGCATGACTTCTGAGAAACACTTAAATATTTGTGTGATTTAATGTATTCAGATTGGTATACGGAAGTTTGCTAGAATGTTTTCATTATGGAATCCTTTCTTTGGGAACAGATGTGACTTCTTTCATCCTGAGCTAAAGATTCAAAATGTGACTTAAACCCATCTATAGTCCTGCTCTACAAAATTTTCAAAGATAGCTTTTCAAGCATAGATGCATTGATGACTACACCCACAAACCAAAATCCTGTTAAAAACATAAAAATACTTATTCTGTTGAGACAGATGTTCATTAAAGCATGATACATAGCTATTTAGTAAAAGAAAGTTCAGCAAGACTTTCAACTTCTAAAAGAAAGATTAGCTACTGCATTTATCAGCATGGACATCGCTTTGAAGATACTAAACATCTGGTTTCCTTCTGGGAGAATTATGTTCTGTCCACTTGGCCCTTTGTAAAAGTAAATATTTTTATTAGTTACATTATGTAGGAATTTGAAAAAAATTAATACATCAGAAAAACCCAGCTTTTGCACACTTAAGTTCAGTTGCGTAAGTACAGTACATCAAATGCTCTTCTGTTCTCAGTGAGTTTCTTTTGTGATTAAAAGTTATACCAGTATGGAATTCGATAGGAGACATAACTTTGATTTTCCTTTCTTTGTTTTCCTTTCTAAAGGAAAATACTCCTCTTTTTCCCTTACTGCACTTCAAGGTAAATCCACCCTGGTTTATATTTGTTTACTGCATAATTTACACGTGTGAAGTTACTTAGTAAAGATACTTGCGTATTTTGTATTTGAGTATCACAGTCCTCTGTGGTCAAGTGGGGGGTAAAGATTACTGGACATGTAGTTTCTAATCCTGTTTTCAAGGTAGAATGGAAAAGATCTGAAAATCATAATTGTTATGTTTGTTTCTTCCACGTGGAAATAGATTACTTAGGAAAAATGCCTTCCATACATACAAGTTTAGACACTAATACTGCTTGTTTTGTGCCAATATGAGAGTGATTTTAAAATGCACAATGTAGCCTTTTAGGTAAGGAAAGGCTTTGGACTTTATGAATTGTTACACTTGAGAAATTATTTCGAAAGTGAAGCCAGTTAGGACTACTTCAGCCAAAAATACTTTGCTGGAAAATAGCAATTTATTAAAAAGAGCATTTCACACAAAAGTTCTTAACAAAACTATCAGCAAGCGAAGGTTTTGAGATACAGGATTGTTAGAAAATGTGTTTCTGTTCCATGGAAAAAATAACAATATAAGTTAAAACTGAAGTGCTTACTGTCTCTCTGGAAAATTCTGTTTCTTGTGTGGTTTTTTTTTTTCTTTTTAAAAAATTATTTGTTTTGATTGTAGTCCTTCAATGGTCTCTACCTGCTTTTCACAAACAATATGTATATTTTCCAAATTCTACCTTTTATTTTTCCATTTTTGGAAAGATAGCTTGTGTCAGACTCAGTGTGTCTTGGGTTATGACACATGATTCCCTCTATACCTTTTTGTTCCCCATTTAATATGTATTAAAACTCCTACTGATGACTTGTCAGTGAAGTCCTACACCAAATTCTTACCGAATCGATTTGTCTTAATTTGTTATTATTTTTGTGTTGCTTATGTAATAGGCACCGTAACTGCTTGCCTCTGTATTGGTTGTGCCAGAGTTGAGGATTTAGTAATCTTCAGGGAGAAGTGAAGCCTTTCAAAAGACTATGTGCCACTTTTAGTCTCAAAATAGAGAGCTTTTGATCAAGTGGGTTGCAGGATAATTGAGGATGCTTGTGCCAAATCTGTCTAAAATCTAAACCACAGATGCAGAGTTTTCTATGTTTGTTTTGGGATTAGGTTCATAGTTTTAAATTTTGCCTCATACACCACTATTTATGAGAAATGACATTGAAGTAGACTTTGAACAGCACATTATAATTTAAAATGTTTCTGTCTCTCTGAAGCACATCTGGTAATGCAAGATCTAAAGCTATTAATTTGGCCAGGACAATGAGTTCTTTATGAATTGGGGTTAGCCCATTGAAATGAATTTTCTCCTGAATTAATGATGATGGAGGGTGGGGAGTCTGGGGTAATGACCATCTGCTGGGTTGTTAGTGTCCAGCAGACTTCAAGAGATGCTGTGACGCCTGTGGTAACATCCTTGCGCTAACCTTAGTATCTGTATTGTTACTATGCAAGGAAATAAAGGCTAGATTCAGGTAATTTATTTGTGTGTGTGAGGACTGTCTTCCAGGAGTGGAAGTTTACTGCTCATTCAATGGAATGAGAGTGCTCAGCACACACACAAAAACTCCACCTTTCAAACCAAATTTATCAGTATGTGTTGTTTTCTGATTTGCTGCTATTCTCCATTCCTGAGAACAGCTTGATTTGATTCCTCCCACCCCTCCAGGAGACATAAGAGGCAAAAACCCCAAATGCTGGGGACTGGAGGAGCCCCGCACAAATGCCATTGTGCTTCATCTGCCATGGTGTGTCAGGGCATGTGTCATAACCAGATGAGCCTCCCAAGCTCTTCATCCCCATTCCTACTTATTCAATGAACCTAGGTTGCAGTCCAAGGTGTAGTACAGCCTTTCAACGCTGAGAGTAAGACCATATTTTGTCTTGTCTGGACAAAAGGCTATAACTACTTGAGTAAATTCTGTAGTGTAAACAGTTGTATGAATGAGTGAGGCATGAAATACCCCTGCATGAGCAGTTTCCTTCCCTGCTTGCCTGGATATTGGCCTTCGAGGTGAGGAACAGAAGCCTGCTCAGTGCTTGCTGGAAATGAGATTAGTAGCTGAGGGTTTTCCTCAAAATGAACTGGTAGTACTGGTAGAAAAATGTGTACTTCATTCTGCGTATGTGGAAAGCATAATGTAAACATACATTTATTTGTAAATAGGCATAGTACAAATATTTTAATATCCTTATAGTATTGTACTTCCTGCCATTGATCTTTATCACTAAAAGTAAACAAACCATTTTGACTTGATGATTCATATATATTAATCTCAGATTGCAAATCTCTACTTAGAATCACAGAATCATTCAGATTGGAAAAGACCTTTAAGGTTGTTGAGTCTGACCATTAACCTAGCTCTGCCACTAAACCATGTTCTGAAGCACCACATCTACACATCTTTTAAATACCTCTGAGGATAGTGACTCCTCCACTTCTCTGGGTGGCTTTGTCCCAGTGCTTAGCAAAAAGCATACTTCTAAAGATGCTACTCATGGTAGATGCCTTGAAGATGCTGTGCCCACGGTGTTTTGATATCATAGGAGGAATTAAAGGGTTGCAAGATTTCCAAAATGTGTTTCATACTCTGTATGAAGTATTAGTGCTTAGTGCATGCTGTTTGGATATTGGGGTTTTGCTGCAGCCTGCGGTAGCAGGCTCACACTTAGGAATAAGCAGAGTGCAATGCTCCTGGGGGCAGGCACAAGCAGCCCAAAGGAGAAGTGGGATGTAAAAACACTGCCTGATAATCAGGCTCTGGGGAACCTGGGTGCCATCTCCTTCCAGTTCTGGATCTGTAGAGTGTTTTACTATTCTTCTCAATACATCTTTTTGTCATTTATTTCAGCTGAAATATTGACAAACTTTATTTCACTTGCTATCTTCTTATAATCTTGCCAAATAAGCACTCTGCTGCATCAGTTAAACTAGAGAGGCAGGGTGGAAAAAAATAGCAAAACTGAAATAAAAGCCTACAAAGCATGTATGTGGTTAAAATGACTTTATTATGTATTTCAGTATTAATATGTGCTTGAATTGAAAAAGGAAGGTTATGTTTCTCTAATTACTTCTGTGAAAAGTGGACCATTTCACTTACTTCCATAGAGAAAAAAGCTGAATTTTCAGCTTCAGAGACTTGTTACGAGTCATCTGTTTTATCCAGTAATTTTTATCATGAATTAATGAAATAGTTGAGTTCATGTATAGATTATTCTGACAGCTAACTTTGGAAGAAGGCAAAATAGTTCTAGACACACTATAAAAGTTATGTTAATTCAACCCTCCAATCCAAACTTGGTTTTGGTTTGGTATCATTGGGGTGGGGTTTTTTTCCCCATATTTATTTTGCAAATAAAGATAAAAAGTAATGATTTGACAGAAGCACCAGATGGATACATGTCCTAAACTAGATCAAACTTTTTTTATGTTTAGGTGTAAGACACTCAAAATTTTCAAATATAACAGATAATTTTGAAGCTTGGTAGTTACTTCAACCTATACTGTAAGTACTTTTGCTGATTATCCTGGGTTCTTATTTTCCACAAATTAGGATCAATGCTAAAACGACTAACCAGTTTTGAAAAATTTGACCTTTGTTTTGTAATAATTATGATTCATTGCAACTTCTGCCCAAACTTCAACAGCTTTTGCTTAAACTGTCCTGGAGTTTGATTTAGAAACAACATGCCTAAACCCCCAAAAGCTCCCAAACCACAAAAACCTTCCTCCCGTTAAGGATCTCCTTTACATTTCATGCTGGCATTAGAGCTTGCAAGTGTCACGGGGATGCCCAAACTTCAGACTTGTCTCTGGAACAGCCCTAAGAGGACTTTTTGTGCAGTTGGACAGCTGGGCCAGCCCCCTCTGAGCTCTCCTTGTGGGACACCTCTTGCTCCAACACAGCTAAGAAGACATCCACCACTTGTTGGTCTACACAGGAGCTGCGATTTTGCAGAAAAAGGTGTCTGCAAGTGTAGGGACAGAAAATGATGCTTCTTTTTTGAGAGGTTTGTATGTGATCCGTTTTAAAGGTCAGGACTGAGGGGTAGAAGTGAACCCTGCCACTGCCAGTGGCATATGCGTAAGGGAAGAGTGGTTCACTTGAAGCTAATTATACTTTCTGCTCTCCAGAGAGTAGGGTTGTCCCTCCATTCAGAGTTTTTAAAAATCTCTGGAGTTTGTAACAAAATTCAGGTAAGAGAAAAATGCTTGAAACTGCATTTCAGCAAAGTTTGTGAGCATAGATGGTCTGGGAGAGGAGTCCTGGAAGGTTATGTCTGTATTAAATTCAGATGGGCCTAAGAATGTTACTAGGCCTGGCAGAAGGTGGTCCATGATAGTCTGGTATGATTTTGGGGAATTATAGCCAACCTTCTCTTCAGTTTCTAGACAGGGCTCACTCCTTAGTCCAGTTCAGCCATCACTCCTGAGATTTTTTTTTATGTACTTACCCTGTCTAAGAGACCAAGCTAGTTCATTAGCACAGATGTGGGCTATTCTGTCTCAGCTTACTTTTGTACTCAGGAATGATTTTGGGCACATGTGGTGCATTAATTTCCTGTTTTGAATGATGAAAATCTGCAACATGGTCTCAGCTTTTATTCAGCATTGGAGAATCTGCAGGTTGATGTAGTGATCCTGTGAGAGCCTTCACCGTGGGGAAAAGCAAGGGTCACATTTTATTTGATATGTGCACATCATCTCAGTCACCATTTCTCTGCTGTGCAGACTTTTTAGGTCCTCTCCTACAGCATCCTCATAGCTAAATAGAGGAAGTATGGTCTGGATGATCGAGTAGTGAGGTGGATCGCTAACTGGTTGAAGGGAAGAAGTCAGAGAGTTGTGGTCGATGGGGCAGAGTCTAGTTGGAGGCCTGTGTCTAGTGGGGTCCCTCAGGGGTCAGTGCTGGGGCCAGTGCTGTTCAATATATTCATCAATGACCTGGATGAGGGATTAGAGAGCGCTGTCAGCAAGTTTCCTGATGACACAAAACTGGGAGGAGTGGCTGACACACCAGAAGCTGCCATTCAGAGAGACCTGAACAGGCTAGAGGGCTGGGCGGGGAGAAATCTTAATGAAATTCAACAAGGGCAGGTATAGAGTTTTGCACCTGGGAAAGAACAAACCCATGTGCCTGTATAGGCTGGGGACTGACTGCTGGAGAGCAGTGTAGGGGAAAGGGACCTGGGGATTCTGGTGGACAGCAGGATGCCCATGAGCCAGCAACGTGCCCTCGTGGCCAAGAAGGCCAATGGCATCCTGGGGTGTGTTAGAAGGGGAGTAGCTAGTAGGTCGAGAGAGGTCCTCCTGCCCCTCTACTCTGCCCTGGTGAGGCCACACCTGGAATATTGTGTCCAGTTCTGGGCCCCTCAGCTCAAGAGAGACAGGGAACTGCTTGATAGGAGCTGGGTCTCTTCAGCTTGGAGGAGAGCGAGGGGTGATCTTATTGATGTTTATAAATATGTAAAAGGTGAGTATCAGGAGGACAGAGCTCAGGGATGTCCAGTGATGGAACAAGAGGCAACAGGGGCAAGGAGCACAGGAGTTTCCACGAAAACATTAGGAAAAACTTTTTCACTGTGAGGGTGACAGAGCACTGGAACAGAGGCTTCCAGGAGAGATTGTGGAGTCTCCTTCTCTGGAGACATTCAAAACCTGCCTGGATGCGTTCCTGTGTGGCTGCTCTAGGTGATCCTGCTCTGGCAGGGGGGTTAGACTAGATGATCTTTCGAGGTCCCTTCTAACCCTTCTAACCAACCCCTAGCCTTCTGTGATTCCGTGATAAGCTTGCTATTATTTATTTGCTGCTATTATTTATTTTAAAGTGTATTTCTGGCTTGTGTGTTTTGTAGGGGAAAATGGAGGAGCTAGGAAGCATGAAAAATATTTTTTTTTTAAAAGAAAACAAGAATTTGGAACTGGTTTGACACTTGCTAAATTGACATGCCCTGGTAGGTCAGCACATAGGTGCAACCATTGGGCAAAAAGTGATAACCTCAGGAATACTGCCCAGCTGCTGGGACAGTGACAGGAATGGGAGGGAGAGAGGTGGAGGAACTGTCTCATCACATCCTCTTGCCTACATGCAGTAGGAATCAGAGGGCTGCAGAATCTCATTTGCTGATGAGATAGAGTGGTTTCCTGCTCTTTGTGGTAATATACATGGCTCTTTGTGTGTGTTTGAAATACAGTAGGGACTTATTTTTTTTCTGTTGCCTTGCTGAATAGTCTGACATCATCTTGGAGCCGAGGCAGGGCCAGGTGCTGTCCTTGCCTGGCCGTGCCTCTCACCAGACTCAGCGGAAAGTTGGGGTCGTTAGTATGCGCCCCATGTGCCCGTGTTCCTTGGAGTACAAAATGTGGGCTAGGCAGCAAGAATGGAGGAACTGGGATTTTTCTGTACCAAGGATGGAATTACATAACTTGAAACAGCATTTTTGGAATGCCTCTGTGTTTTTTGGTTCAGTACCTCAGTACTTAGTATTTGAATAAAACATTAAGGTTTATAAATGCTTAGTTGCGTGTCTTGGCAGTGCTTCAGGTTTGTTCCCCCATTACTAAACTTGGGAGGCTGTTTTGCAGAAAGTTCACTTAAGTTATTTCTTCCCTTAAAAGTGGAAGAAAAGGAACTTTGAATTCACTGGGCTCAACTCAGAGAATTCAAAAGGCTTTGGAAACTGGCTGAAGCTCTTGATACTGACTTGAGTAATATCCCCTTGAATATTCAGTTCAATCAAGTCTATTCAGAGATCCTCCTCCCATCCTGTTCTTATTTGCATTGATTTCCAGTACTAGATCAAATGACCAATGAAATGCTTTGCCTCTTAAAAATAAGTTCCTCAGGAGTTGTTGATCATATTCCTGTGGCCTGATTTTATGCTCTGTGTTTACATAAATTGAAATAACTGAAAAGATGTACCCAACTCTATTGTATTGCAGAGAGGTATTGCATTTCCAGTGGGAAAACACTGTAACTCATGAATCATAGTTTTGTTTGAAACTGCAGTGTTGATACGTGTTATTAAAATGAAAGAATTGTGTCCGATGATCTCTTATTGCTGTAAGATTTCTTTATTTCTATAGAATTGCATGTACGGTGATTTGTGAAGTTGTCTGATGTAGTTCTAATGTATTGTGTAATATTTACACGTCCTTTGAAACTTTTTGACATAATTTGGGAGATTATATTGGTTTTAATTTTCTTAATTAAGGAGAACTGAATTTCTTTATGTAGTTGTTTTTTCATAACCTTCTCTTAGGATAGAAATTAAATACTTGATTACCCTTCATGCCACCTGCTAGTGTTGCTGAGGTAAATGTGTGTGATCCATCTTTCACTCTAGTAAAATTTCATTTGGCCAGGATAGGAGGCACATCTCTTTATCAGTAATTCTGGCATCCCAGCTAGAGCAGGGAGAGGTGACTGCTGAATGCTTGATTTGTTTCTGATTCTCTACTAATTGTATAGAAGGAGGAAAAACTTTACTGTTCAGTGTGGTTAAGATGGAAAGGTCAAAGATGACTATCACTGGTGTGAGAAGGTGGAGAGAATTTGGATTTCTTTTCTACGTGAAAAGCATCTGTTAGTGTAGAAATTGAAAAAGCTTGGTAATCTTAACACCTTCTAAAACTATAAGGTAAATTTAACAGAAAGCCTTCATTAACTACTCCTTAATAACCGGTATTCAAAGAGGTTTTTTCTAATGATCACTGTCCTTGAAGTAATTTTTAATTTAAGGCACTGAAGGATTCGGAGTGATTTTTCTCCTATATTACTGAAGGCTACAAAACAACATGCAGTTCACTAAAAAATAAAGGCCTTTTAGCTCAAGCTGTGAATTACTAGAGTTGTTTAAAGTTGTTATACATCTCTGAAACACTCTTAACAATTGCATACTCTTTTATAAGCTGTCCATGAGGTTATGTCAGATGACCGTCCATGGCACGGGGGTTGGAACCAGATGATCTTTAAGGTCCTGTCCAACCCAAACCATTCTGTGACCATCATTTTAGTACAAAATAGATATTTCTTTGTCTCTGCATTTGAAAGCTAAGTCTAAGGTATTTATTGGTTTATTTTCTGAGGAGGTGAATGAAGTCTTGTCAAAGTGCACAGTGGCTCAGATTCCATGCAGTTGTTGAGAATTACTTAGAAACAACAGATTTCTTCAAACCACAACTCTTTGACTGATGCAGAAAGGAGAAAAACATTCAACTGAAGGAAATCACCTTTCCAACTATAACATTTGTAAGTAATGTTATTTTTTTTCCCCATATTTTTTTTTTCCTGAATGGAACTAGTGTTCTCTTCTGGGACTAGTGAAGGTCTGCATTTGGCGATGCAATGTTTAGTAATAAATCCAGCTTTTCTAAGAAAGCATGTTGGGGATAAGAAGCTTTGTATGTTTATGGCATTACAGAGAGAGTTTCCCTGTCTAGAGAACACTGTGTTTTAACCCAGAAGAAATGTCTGTTCAGCAGCTTGTCAGCTGCTTCTGTCAAAATGGTCATTCAGATTCCTTTGGAGATTGTGGCATGTTAAAGACCGTTACTGTGTGTGATTTCCCTTCCATCAGTTTTAGTCTCCTAGACTTGTGTTCAATGTAGGTGGGTAAAATTACATACTTTTTCTTCCAAGTCATACTTAATTTAATATTCCGTATTCTTTATAGTCAGTATAGATAGATATACACACATATATGTATGGATGGATATACAAAACCTGTGGTTTGCCAGAGATTAGGTGTGAATGTTATTTGAAACTATATAATTTCTCTATGCTTTGCATTACGTACACACATTTCAATGCCTCAGAAGTGAATAGGACTAAGTTTGCAGGTACAGAACTCTGCTGAGCTGGGGACACATCATTCAAAGCTAATACAGAGCAAGAGGGCCCTGTCTTCCCCATGACAACTAGTCAGAGTATTCTGTAGATAACTGCAAACTTTGGCTTTAGAAAATACGTTGTTTGCGAGCCACACTTCAAGAGCTGCACTCCAGAGTGGCTTGATAAATAATGGAGTGTTTTTACAGGAAATGTCCCAATCTGAGTTATAAGGCAGTTCATCTGGACAAACTGCAAGTCAATGTGCACAGTGTTGTTTGTCTGTTACTGATTTCCTCTCTTTATTTTTTTTTCCTTGTGCATGTACAGTGTGTATGTGTATATATATATTTTTATATATACACACAGATGTACATATCCTTGAAGTAGGGAGAAAGAAAAGCTGGAGGAGGGTGAAGTAGTCTTGCAGTCAGCTGCCTGAGCCAGCCCTGGGGGGCTGCCAGGCTCAGTGTCCGAGCGAATGGAACATGTCAGGACTCAGAAAGCTTTAACTGTTGACTCTTTTATGCTATGTGCTGTGTTGGTTGCCTAATGTTATATTCTCTGCAGTTAAAACAACCCCCGAGGAATTTTCATTAATCACACTTTACTAGAATCAAAAAGTTAGATGAGCTTTTTCTGATGGCTGAGGGGAAAGGAGTGTGTTTCACGGGGTTTATGTAAGTAACTTTGTTATGCATGGCTCTACTATGGCTGATGATTCAAATGACAATTTCTGGAAAAGCCACTTGTCTAATAATTATAAAGCCCATGTTGAAGCCTCTCATTTCAGCAGTAGTACCAAGCTTGGGCACTTGTAGTTGAAGGAAACATGTAAATGGGCGTCATAGGAGCCTTTCTCCTGGCAGTAATCTGTGCCAGTTCCTTTCCTTGCAAAATGTCATGGAGTCACCGTGTGTTATGGAGAGAAAAGTAGTGAAATATCTACATGTAAAGTGATAATTATCCATTATTCTAGTTTCAAGTAGGCTTCCCCTTTGCGAGCGAGCATCAACAATGTCAAACTAAACATTCCTTTGTGTCTTTTTTCCTCTCTGTAGCTCTCCAGAAGAGTTTACAGTGGAGGGGAAAAATAGCTTTCTCTTTTGTTTACTTGGAATTAATGTTTAGGAAATTCTTTACCAAAGTAAATGGACCTTCTGGACAGTGCTGACATTTTTGTCTTTCATCAATGTGATCTTCTTTTGGAAGTTCTGTGAGTTTTTTCTATAAATGAGGTCTGCAGTTATTTCTTCGAAAATGATGTGGTGAATCCCAATATATTACAAGCATTTTATACAAGAGGTAAAACACCCTAATTGAAGTTGATGCATACTAATCGTTCTGTTAGCAGAATTGGAAGAAAAGTAGAAGTGCTTTGAAAAGTGTGTACATGAGAATAAACTTGTGATTTTGTTTTGGTATAGAGTTCATTTTGTGGTGTTTTTTTTTCTTTTCTTTTCTTTTTTAGGGAGCTTTCAGAGACATATGTTTAAGGGGAGGGAAGAAATACCCCCAAACCACTTGACTTTGAAATGGCCTTGTCTATATTTATACCTTTAAAAGCATTGGGCTGTTCTGTAGCTTTTGAGTATTTGCTTTTGGATGCACTCTATCTCTTTGTCAAGTTGTCCATGAATACTGTTCCAAGGTTTGCATTACATACTGATCATGGGTGTTTAGGAAGACATTATTCCTATCTCAGTGCCTTGACTCTGGCCCTGTGCAAAGTTAAAATATGTAAAAATGTTGTTTGTCCCATAGATACTAGCTTTTCTGACCTTAAAATATCAAGAGTTTCTCTACAAGAAGGCTATAAAGCTTTCATTTAAAACAAAACAAACACCAAAAAACCGTTCATTATTATCAGTCCTGTGATTTCAGAAGAAACTACCCTGCATAATACATGCAGCCTGATGTCCTTTCTAAGTGGGTGGCAAGGTTATTTTCCTTTTTCTATAAAGCAAATGTGATGGTGCTAGTGAACTTGTAGCTGAATGTCGAGAAATTTCCTGTAACAGAAATGGAAATGCGAAAACCAAATGTCAGAAGGTGAAATGCATGCAGACACAGTAACTATGTTTCTCCCATAGTAACAAAATTCTTCAGTTATATTGGAATCCATTGATAAGTTATCCATCAGCGTGACATTTATTCAGCACACAGGCCTGGATTCACATTGATTTAAGGCTTTGTGTATTATAATTTACTTCCACTGTTACTTGACTTGTTTGCTGTAATTAGATTCTTTGTGCTCCAACAAACAGCTTTGCTTCCTCACAGCCTGTTTTGATTTCATTTCCTCAGCTGCTTGAGCCTGTGGTGAAATGATGAATTTGCACAACAGTGGTCTTTTCCGGGATAGTGTGTAGTGATATACTAAGCACAGACATCAAGCAGAAAGAGAAGTATCTCTCCTAAGTGCTACCACACGACATCTGTACTAGAAAAGCAATCTGGAGTAGGCTTAAAGCCTATGAGAGCAGGTATCAGGGGATCTTTACTACATATGCCAGTCACAAGTCTGGAGGTTTTTTGGCTTTTTTGTTCTTTCCTGTTTTACAGACAAATGGGATTACAAAATGACTGTTAGGATGCTAGCTGGGTTATTGCTGTTATTTGTTTGGTTGGGGTTTTTTTAAATGTTTTGAGGTTTTTGTGGTTTGTTTTTCGTTTAATGTTCAAGAGGGCCATGGAGGAGCAGCAGCCTTCGCCCTTAATTGGGAATCTAAAGCTGCAGCTGCTGAACAAGAGACTTGAATGTGGAAAAGACTAAAGAGGGGAACTTTGAATGTGTGCATCTGCATGATTCTTTATTAGCCAAATCATCATCTCTCCTAATTGTAGCAAAGTTCAGAGCTTTGAAAAGGAATTTGAGTAATTCTGAGATCAACACTGCTGAAATTCTTTCCCCTTCAGTTTCCTTTCCTTAACTATGTGCTCTATAAAGCAGCTTTTGCTATTGCTGAGGTATGACAAGTTCATATCCAGCTGTGGAATGGTTTTAAAAAATTATTAAACCTGAAATTGTGGCCCAGTAGTGAGATTTATGCTACACCCCTCACTAAAATTAAATCTATCGGAAGCGGAGAGCTGATGCATCTGCAGTTGTATTTTCTCATGACAAAAGTTTCAAGAAAAACATCTTGTAAGAAGAGGGGATGCTGGTGACTAGTGAAAATACCAAATGTAGATTTGAAAAAAAAAACCACAAAAGACAAAAGAGCAATGAAAATCAATTTTTCTTAACCAAGTCAAGAAACCTACCTGAATGTGAACATCAGAGCGCTGAATGATGGGCCAGGCAGAAGTGCAGCTATAGAGCTAGTGGCTAGAAGCCTGTGTTTGACAGTAACTCACTCGGGTGACATGATAAAATGACTGTGTAAGTTCTTACAGTATTGGAGAATTTGTAGAGGAAAAAAATCACGTAGTCTGTTCTGGCAGCTGTCATGGTTCTGGCTGTGGGTTTCACTGGTTTTGATGATGTGAAGACTTGGACTCTAAAATCCTTCAGTCTCTTTTGTGTTGGTGTATGTGCATAATGTATTTTTGTGCTATTTCAGCACTTGGTATGTGTGTTACTGAAGAGTCACAATTAAATGGTACTGGAAATAAACTCTTCTAGTAAAGAAAATGTTGAACTGTGTGCTGTTGTCTATATTGAGGCATTTGGTTTTCTTTAAGAATAGGTTTGTTTCAGTTTTCTTTGTGTGGCCCTAGTTAGCACTTAATATTATAAGTAGTATTATCTAAAAAAATTAAGTCAGAAAACAACATTATTGTAGCTCGATTAAAATATTTAATCTTCATCTTTGTAAATTTCAAGAATGAAAACTGTGCTGTAGGTTGTATTTGGCAGAGTAGCTAGGCATAATTCATTACATGGTGTTACTGCTCAAATCTCTCAGATAAAGACTTGTGTAGAACACACTGCTTGTTGAGTAGCAGATTTCTCTGAGTAGATGATAGCAGTATTTTGTGATATGATAGTGGTACTTGTTGGCTATGACTTGCTACTGCTGTACTCATACAATCTGTTCTGGGACTTGCCGGTAAGTCCCTCAGTGTCTAGGGACTGACCTACTTACCCTGCTCTTCCTGGTTTTTCATCAGAGTGCGTGTCAGGCATGTCCTGTGCCAAGCCACCTTACTTAAATCTGTCTGTTTTCTCAAGCTTAGATTCAAAAGAAAGTGTCCACAGTGTCAGACTTACTCTGTGTAAGCAAAACATGATCTTTTAATGGATTTTTTCATTTTTTTGTGTGTTTGTTTTTTCTTTTTGTTTTTAACTTTTGTGAAGACCTGAGAGGGCTGCTGGGATTGACTGCCTTGTACAAAGGCATGAGAGAAGCAATATATGTGACCATAATTTGAAAAATTCCCAGTCCTTTAGAAAAGAACTGTAGTTTATCCTGATGATAGGAAGTTTTGAAATAAGCAAAAGGTGGTATAGTGGTGATCCAGACCCAAATCCAGACGTGAGCAGTAAGCAGAACGATTCAGATAGCTAGAAGCCAGAAGAATTTGTAGCACTTGCTTGGCATGCTAACCAGAAGGAGAGGCAGTTTCTGCTACAAGCAATCTGGTTTTGTATGCAAGTCGAGCACTGTTGTGGCACCGTTTAAGAAGCAGCTAGTGCCACCTGCGGGAGCTTCAATGGAACAGGTGGCTTTGGAGCTGAGAGATGTGCGTCATCGTGGGACAGCACTGTCACCGTTTCCAAGCACCACAGGAGAAGTGTGAGGTTATTTTCTATCCACTTTCTGTAGCACAGCATGATTATACGCAACGTAGGGCTGATTGTGTTCCAAGCTGCATGCAAAGATATCTTCAAAAATGCTCAATAACAGTTCATTTTTACAGAAAAACAGTGGTTTATCATACTAAGTAATTTCATACAACCTGCACTTGAGTTTGAAAGCCGTTGCTTCTACTGAGCTGATAAACTGCTGTGATCAACATAGAGTTAATGCATCAGAAGCAAACACATACATTTCACATGTCTATTAAAACTGACATCTTTCTGTTTAGGCTTTGAACTTTTGCTTCACAGGGGTATTTGGGGAGTTTCAGTCAAGGTTTTGATCCCTCCTCCTCCTCCCAGAAGACCCTGTGAAGAAGATTTCCTCTTTGTTTCACTTGGCCTAGTAGCAGCATGTGTTGTTAAGTAAGGAATCCTGCAACATGGTTGAACACTGACCAAATGTTGAGTATGTCGCATGTTTTCAAGAAGTTTGTTCTATACAAAGTTCGAAGGAGAAGATACTATGTCACATTCCCTCCTAGACCTCATATCCTGTGTTACTCTGTAAAAAAAAATATGCTACCTTGACTTATGGGCTGGAGATAGAGCAATTAGCTGCTGAATTTGATCTTTTAGTGGATTTGGAAAGCCATGACTAAAGCCTTGCAATAGCACTGGGAATGGATTCAGAGCTGTTGGAGAGACTGGAGGAGGGAGAAGATGTATGTGTAGCCGTTAAACCACAGATGAGCCAGACAGTTCATGCCTTATACTAGAACATTTGCGATGTTTCTCACATTCAGGCACAGTGAATTACAGTAAACTGGAATGAATGTGACAAAAGGGGTTCTGTGATTTGGTCTTTGCTTTTTTTCAAATTAGATTTTTTGGATTGCAGATGCAGTATGGATGATTAGCTCCAGAAACAAGGCAGAGGATACTGTAGATTTATGCTGTTTTGAAGAAAGGAGCAGGAGAGAGTGTGATGTTGCTATGACTTTCTTCGATGGGACAAACAATGTACAAAGGAGGTTTTGCTCCTTCTTGTGAATGTAAGATCAGATGGTCTTGTCTGGACCAGCTGATCTACCAGTGCATTTGTCTTAAGTGTAGAAGAAGGTGCAAGGGTGACCTGGTTTGGGAAAATCAGCAAAATATGTAGCATCTTACCAAAAAAAAACAAACCTCCAAAATCTCAACACCAAAAAAAACCCCAAACAAACACACAGAACAACCAAACAACACAGAAAAGCAATCTTGGAATGGTATGCATTCATGTGAGGGGGAAAAAGCTGGGAGATTGTTGTGGGACTTTGAAGGAGAGGACGGTTGGAGATAGGAAGCCGTAATTCACATCCACAATCAGAACTCTACTGGAAGGGAATGAAAGGAGCCATTAGAATTCTATGCAATTTGGAAAGAATAAATATAAACTTGAAATAACAATTTTAAACAGGTACTGCTGCGTTACTATGGAGGGCTGAGGGGTAGTGGTGAATAGGAACAGCGATGAGGCTTGATGGCATGTAATGGTTTGTGTCCTCATAACTTCTTTCTGTCCCTGTTATTTAGAGTTTCTTTCAGTGTCACCTCTTGGTTCATGTGAAAGAATTGTGTTAATGTTAGCATATAAACTTGCTTTTATGGTTTATGTGACCTGGGATCAAAGCTATTCTCAAGGGGTTCAGAGCAGCAATGCATCTGCTCCAGAAGGAATGTTACTGTAGGCAAACAAATGGCAAAAATGAGATCTGGGACAGACATTCTTGTTCTCTAACAAAGATATATGCAATAATTAACAGTCAAACGTCAAGTTCTGGTTGAGTTAATGTGGGTGGGAATTTTGCCATAGCTTTCCGTGGAGTCTGGATTTTGTCCTGCAGCCCAAGACTTTATGTGCGCAGGTTTGGGGATTCTCTGAGTGGTTCTGCGTTTAGAAACGCAACATCTGATACCATTCACCTGAAAAGTGAAAGGCTGTGTGGGGGCATCTAAGTGTCCTTGTTTACAAAATATTTCATGCAACAAAACCTACTAATATACTTTTAATTTTCTCCCCACCCACTATTATACTTTTTTGTTTGTTTTTTTTTTGTGTGGTTTTTTTTTTAAATTACAGCAGGAAGAACTCATCCAAAAGCTGTTTAAAAATAAGCCAGCCAATGGCTTTACTGTTAACAGCTCATTGTGTAATGTGGAACTTCAGAGCTTCAGTTGTTTTATATGTATTGATCTCTATTTGTAAGGCACTGACTGTTTAATCTGCAATATAGTATTTTAAAGGAACACATATGTTGATCGTGAATACAGTGGCTACAGTACAATCGTAATATTAATGCTGATTGTGCCTCTGGAAGATGAGAAAGTAATGCAGCATCTCTCTACTGTATTTGAAAAGGTTTTGAAGAAATCCAACCAGCTTCCTTAAATATGATCAATTCCTGCTATTTAGAACAGATGTAGAGTAGCAGCCAAGGATTTAACACAAAGGAGGAGGTTCAGGTTAGATTTTGGTTAGTGATGATCATTGTTCAGCATAAATACATAATTGGACTCCATAGTTACAACTGCAAATGGTCTGTGATGAACAGTATTTTCTTTCAAGTGGCTTGATAGTTTTTTAGAGTACAGCTATAAATTGATGAGAGAACAAAAATGGAACAGAAGTCTTCTCTCAATGGAAATGTTTCCACGAAACTTATGATACTTCAATTATAGCTCTATTGTATGACTTGAAACCCTTAATTTTTTTCAGCAAAGTACAGTTAATTTAAGAGACCAGGACTGTATTTGTCTGTGAAATGCAGGTAATCTGTATTTTTTTCCTGAGCGTACTTTTTAAAAAATATTTTTAGTCACCCATGTGCTGTAAGTTTGAAAGTTTTCCCATTAATTCAACTTTGATCTAGATTCTGTATTTAAAGGAGCTGAGATCTTATTTTTTTTCATAATGTTAAAACTGATCTACAACTTCTAGTGGCTCAGGATTTTAAAGGCAAACCAATCTACTAGAAGGAACAACAAATTTCTTGAACTAGGACCTCCCAGTATGCCTGTTTGGGTGGCCCTGGCTGATTATGGCCTGTGAAAATGCGTGGTCATACATCTGAATGTTTTTGGTTACTATTAAAGAGGTTTTTTTTAATTAAGACATGTAAACAGTATGGCTGTGTTTATTCATAAATTATGAATGCAGATGTATTTCAAGTTCTTTTAGTGGGATGTTCTGTGAAAAAGTGCTCAGAGGAGTAGGCAATAGGTAGCAGCAATTGGTAGCAGCTTAGAGTGATGAATTCAGAAATATCAAGTATCCCATGGACTACCAGAACAGCTGAGCCTAAGATGCAGAGAGAATTAAAGCTGTATCAATAATTATATTGCAGGAGTATTTGGAAGGGTCTAACAGGATTGTTTTTATAAGGTACTTTATATGTTTGATCTTGAAGTTATTATTAGTAGTATCCCAAAGTTTGCAATAAGATTGGAAAAGTGGAGATTATTTGTATAGAAACTGAGCAAGAATTACTTTCTTTTACATCTTACTAGCAAACTTATACCCCAGATGCTGTTTCTCTGCTGCATTTCACATGAGTCCTGCCTGGCCTTACTGCAGGGGGAGAGATTTATTTTCCTAGTCTGATGAATAGTATTCGTTCAGAGACTTCCTTCCTAGATTAAAACTAGGAAATATATACATAAATAAATAAATAAAGGGATGCTAAACATTTTTTGAGTAATTCAGCACTTGAAATACAGAATTTTCTGTAACATACCTTTTCTTTAAATCTTTCCTCCTTCCTCTTAGAGATGAAAAGGAAGGCAAAATAAACCTTACAAGAATAAAGTTTATCTGGAGAGAACTCTTGATTAATTGGTGATATGACTAGGAGTAATGAAATAGGCCTTTTTATCAAAAACTGTATTTATTTGTTTTCAAGTTGATTAGTGTATTTTGAAACTTCTAGCAGCAACGTGGAACTGACTTGCATTAGTGAGAGAGAAGGAGGGGATGCATACTTTCTATATTTTAAACTATATGGATTTCCATGCTTTTTTACGAGGTCACTTAAAATACTGTTCTATGCCATGTAACTGGAGCTTATGTTTTATTTTTAAAAATTGAAAGTACTGTGGGAAAATGTCGAAAGCTTTATACGAGTCCCATCATGTTTGCACCTGGTTGAGCTGTTCTGATACTATTTGCTGTGTGATTTAGAAAAAGCTGGAGAACAGCAGCATGTTTCACAGACTCTTTCGTTACTGAAAGCCATGACAGAAAGTGGGAAGTTTTTCTAGATAGTGTTCCCAAGACACGCTTTTCTAGGCACAGAGGGTGACTTTATTCAACCTGTTTATTCAACTATGTTAAACCTCCCTTGCTACCACTTATTGTAATGCGGACCTGCTAAACTGGAAAATCTATGCAAAACAATTAGTGGGACAGTACCTTTTAAATTGCCTTGGATTATCCAAAGGAGTTCTTGAAACAGAGTGCTGTTGTAGCTCTGGAAGGTCTGAACCTGTTCGGTAAATACATGGGATTGTGTGCAGTAATTGAATGATCCAGCTTTCAGTTTACCATTCCATTATTAATAACGGCCAAGGTCTTTCAACACTCATTTGAATCTTGCCTGGTTCCATAGAGAGCATTGAGCACAGGCACTTGATTAAATTCTGGAGAAGTGACTGTTGGTCGGTGTCCGTCTTTAAGTGTAGTGCTTTCTGGTACAGGGTTTGATGACACAAAAGCAAGCTTATCACTTCTGTGAAAGTGCAAGTAGAAAGAAATATTGGCCTACTCCAGACAAGGAAAATTGGAAATGAATTGCATAAATACTGCCAATTCTATGTCATTAGTGTGTCAGTGAGTTACTGTGTGGGCATTTTCATGGTGAAGTTTACTTACCCTGTTTATTTGAATTCTGTGCAAGTTGAACCAAAACCAAAACCAGAAAACAAATATATGGACATCCATGTTTTATTATTTTAAACATGTAGTTCCCTGAATTTGTCATAAGAAATGATTTATTTAAAATGTAGAATTTACAAAGAACATTTCCTTGGATTCTGAAATGAATCACAGAAGTAAATACTGTATTTATTGATCCGATTTCTTTGTTGAAATGCATTCTGTGATTAACTAGTTCCTATTGACTTTACTAGTAAATCACTGTATAACTGGTGCAATGTTCACGGGCAATATGTTGCGCATCATTGAAAGCAGAGGGTTGCACAAGATTGTCAAGTTTTAGAATTAGTTGGTGCATTTATTCTAGCCAACTGTTTTGTGATGATAAATAGATAATTAAATTTAAATTAAATAAATTAATCTGAAGAACAAATTATTTTTTTAAGTGCCTTCTGGAGAGTAGGTTTCTGTTTTGCCGCAAATTTATAATGAATTTTGGAGACCTTTAGATATTTTTAGTTGTTTAAGTCCTCTGCTGAGGACACATTTGCTTATTCAGTTTGTGACACTGTTCAGGTGTGGTTTATGAATTTATGTCCACATACTTGGATAAGCATTATCACTATTAATTTTAGGAAACTGAGAGAAGATTTTCAGCTAGTTCCAGATCTTCAGTATGTATAATATTATGCGGATTCAACTTCTATGTTAAGGACAAAGTAATTCCTGAGTAAGCCCTGGTGGATTATTATGTTGAGTAGAGATAAATTGGCTGGTGTAGAAAATCGTATGTAGTAGAGTTTCCATCAGCTAAGTAAGAATTAGTTTGTAATCTATGACATGCTAGTGGATTGTAGCCTTGTTTGTGTCCAACATTTCTAGGCGTTTTACATACGTATGAATCAAATATGACAGATATACTTGCCCTGGATAACACACCTGAAATACTTGATGTGACTTAAATTGCTTAATAAATCCTACATATTTTGTATAGTTTAGTTTTAATGTAAACCCGAGCCCTTTATTGGATGCTAGGGCAGAAATATTTTCGTTTTAGATGTGGTAATAGGATTCAAAATGGGCTATATGAATTTGAGAGCAAAATAATTTAAGAAGGGAAAAAAGAAAGGCCATTAATTTGCATTCGATCTCAGTTCTGCTGCAAGGTCAGCCAGGGAGGTGTCCCATAACACTGGATCTGATGATTGTCTGAAGTCTGCCAAATTAGCTCTGTTGCCTCAACACCATTAGAAACAAGATGATTCAGTGACTTCATTAGGAATTAATACTGTACTACTAATACTTTCAGTGCTATGCACTCTGTATGGTGCTGTACACAGCTCTGTGCTACATGAATTCTCAGCTGAGGCGTTGACCCTGCTGCACGTGCCCTGCCACTGGTCTCCTTTGGGCAGAGGATCCTGCTCCTTTTGAATTGCCTCGATGGATCCTGTCTGATCTTGATGCTTTTGTTAGGTAAAATGAAGTGTCAGACCAGCTGGTGATGGGAGAATATTCAAAGGTGCTACAATGGAAGGCACAAAATCCCAGTCAGTATGTGTTGGCTGTGTTGACCGTTGTGCCACAGAGGGTACAGAACACTGCTGTGAGAGGAGATGGGCTCACTGCCGTTTTGAGAAGCCTTTTCCTCTCTCCTGGGATGGAAGAAGCATTCTCTACAATGGAATAAATCTCTAAGTTCGTGGCTTTTTATGTTTAATGCAGGCTGACGTGATACTGGTTAAGGGTTTAGAGCACATGTCTTATGAGGAGGGGCTGAGAGAACTGGGATTGTTTAGCCTGGAGAAAAGTAGGCTGAGAGGAGACCTTATTGCTTTCTACAACTGCCTTAAAGGAGGTTGTAGAGAGGTGGGGATGGATCTCTTCAACCAAGTAACAAGTGATAGGACAGGAGGAAATGGCACCAAAGGAGGAAGAATTTATTTGCTGAAAGGGTTATCAGGCATTGGAACGGGTTGCCCAGGGCAGTGGTGGTTTAGTTGAGGACTTGTCAGTGTTAGGTTAATGGTTGGACTTGATGATTTTGAAGGTCTTTTCCAATCTAGGTTCCATGACCCTCCCTTTCATTAATTGCAGCAGTGTGTGCTTCCAGGCCAGTTCATAGGCCTCTTACTGGAATTTCACAGAGAGGGTAGAAATATCTATACTCAGACAGAAGTTCAGCACGTGTAATTAGTGCTTTCAGTCTACTACTACGATTTATTAGAGGTTCCTTTTGTGCCCGCCCAGCTGGCAGCACGTCCAGATGACAACCTACTAGATAGTGTTGCAGTTAATCTCTATGGAGCTTTGCTTGTTGACATATCTTGCATACAGAAATGATGAAAGCTGAAAATCCATCCTTTGCAGGGGTCATGGGGCAGGGGAGGGTCCAACTGAAACGTTCTGGTTTTGATGGAAAATGCTTTCTCTGCTTTGTGTCCATTAGGTTTTATTAAACCTGTGTCTGCAGAGATGCCAGATAAAACACCAGGTGGTACAGAACCTGTCGCCAGCAGTGAAGGTCAGTACTTTCATTTTTATGACTAACATTTCTAGAAAAGAAGCATTGTGATTTTGTGAAGAATTTTTCAAGTTAGAGAGTGACTTTTCCTTAGTGGCCATAAACTTAAGGGAGAGCTGAATTAATTTTATGTGTGCGTGTTTAGCTAAATAGCAGGAATTTTCACTTATTTTTGTGTAACTTTTCCCTTTCTCCCTAGACCATCATCCATGATAGTACTAAAATATATAATGAAAGGGAGGGACCAGTGGGTTGCCATGATTTCAGCTTTGGACAAGATGTTCTGTCCCATTTCCATAAAGAGGTCTTGTTGACTGAGACCAGTTTTTCATATGGATTGCTTAAGTCACGTAGAACCAAAGCTGACATTTAAGATGTGGGATGATTGATACAAGGAGGAATTGATTTCTGCTAAAATCAGTGAAATCTTGAAATGCTCAGTCTTTCTGAAAATCAGATAATTTTTTTCTTCTCAAGGTTTATTAACTTTAAATTCGTGCATCTGAAAGTGTGGCACTTTGTTTCAGGGAAAATTTGTTTCAGGGAAAGATTGTAATCCTGCTGATTTGAGCCTTTCAGCATCACTGATGAGTGTTTCACTAAAATATTTTATAAAAAACTTCTCTTTGGTGTGAAGGTTTTGAGGTGTTTCTGACAGTTTTGTGGCAAAACTTGTAGTAGCTCTTGTATATGCTTGCTTTCTAGATCATTGCCGTCCTCACACAAGGGCTCTCTGTATTCATTCAAATGTGTGGTTTAGTTTGAATAAAGCTTCCAGTTCAGGCTGTTTCATACTGCTTTCTCCCTAAACCTAAAGACACACATCTCAGAATTCAGCTGTAAGTATTTTTGTTACATATTTTAACCTCAATTTTGACATTTGAAAGGCATCAAGGAACATGCTGCAATAATAATTTAAAAAAACGCATCAGTAACAGCAGAGGAACAAATTTCTTTCCATGTAAAGATTGTTAAGCAACACTTAACTGTGAAAGGCCTTTCTGTTAGCTTCTTTTTTAAATTTGCTGTAAAGCTTAACATGTTACTATGAGAACTCTTGACAAGAGGAGCAGTTGCAGCTAGTCTTGCAAAGACTGAGCTCTCTCTGACTCATGTGTGTGCTTCCCTTATATATAAATCCTTGCGCTAAAAGCACTGTGGTGAAGTCCAGTTAGAACCACAGCCTGTGCTTGTGCTATGAGTTAGGATGTGGAACAAATTTTCACGTACCTTGCTGATTGGTTTCCTAAAAATAGCCTCTGAGATTACATCTCTGGCTCTCCTAGCTATTAATGCAGTCTAAATGTGTTAAAAATACACTGACTATATATATGTTATATATTGAATGTCTTTTCTGGCATTGGGATGGTGGCAGATACTGCCACATCTCAGCTCTGCAGCGTCTGAGAGGAGTTCTGGTATGTTAAGCAAGACAGAGCGATGATGTAAATCTTTCAGATCCAATCTAGGGAAAGCTCACTCTGTCTGTGAAAGGTAACTTTTTTTCTCTTGCATTTTACATTACCACATAAGCAACTTCCAGTAAGTGAGTTGTAAGGTTTGCTTTGGCTTTATGTCAGGAGTTAGAAAGGGTAGGACTTGTGATGGCATAGAGCTGTAGATGGGTTGGGAGCAGGGGTCTGGGGAGAGGAAGAGGAGGGAGTGGAAAGAAACCTGCAGAGCATTGCTAAAGATGGAGTCAGTAACAGCATTATCTGGCCATCAAACAAAGATTGATTCTCCTTACGCTGGCAATTGGAGATTTATGCCTGTGAAAAGGGATGGGTGAAGACTGAGAGCGAGCATGTGCGTCTGTTGGACACTGAAAAGACAGCAGTCTCTGAGGTTAGGACATCCCAGGTACCATCTTCCAATCATTTTCCTGCTGGCTCCATCCGCAAATTAGAAGGTTGAAAGTGAACAGGATGGTCCATGGTAGAGGATTATTCTTGATACAAGGAGAGGGAGGCAGAGAGCTGCTTGTTTCGTTTGATTTTTGGAAGACTCATGAAGCGTTCTGTGCCTCTTTGTTTCTATAAATGTGGTTTCATTTCACTAGAACTGTCAACTGGTAAAAAATGTTCTAGAAACATTTTTGCAGTTAAGCAAGGATCTAGAAACTGCCCTGAAGACCTTGTTCGGTACCTTCAAGGTCCTTGTGTTTTTCAGTAGCTTCTGATGTCTGTCTAATGAAGCAGACACGTAATAAAGTGTCCTGGACATTATCAAGGAAAGCTAAAACTGGAAAGCTTTCGGACACAAAATTCAACTCGTGTTTAGGGATACTGCAACTAGAAATTTTCTCCAGGTATACTTTGTTGTACATTTTGAAGAAATTAGCACCAGATTCCTGTGACTTGAAATCTCCCATATACACAGAAGATACATGGAAAATGGTTGTCTGGGTCATTAAGAAACTGCACGTAAGGTTGTGTAGCTGCTTATTTATTCTCTCACACATCTAATCTGCATGTGTATATAGATATATAGAAATGTGTGTATGTATACCTATATATATAGCCTTTTAGGATGAGATCGTAAGGGAGCAGTTCACATGAGTAGTGTGGTGAGTACCTATCCTGGGATGTTCAGTTTTGGGGTTCCCAAGCCAGAGGACATGGAGGTGGCAGTGACTTCTCTGACATGTTGCCCTTCAACTTGCGTGCTTGGTCTTTGGAAACAGTCTAACTTGTCCACGTTATTTTTGTTTCCAAATAATACTGACCTTCCCTCCCTCCCTAACCTAATACCTCATGTTTTGACCCAGGTATGAGGAACCTGGAAAATAGATAAACTTCTTGCGTATGCCAGTAAGCTCTGTATGTTTTGAGGTGCAACAGGCAATTTCAGTGAAGCTTGCTGGGGTGTGTTGGATAAACCACTAGCATGAGGAAAAAAAGCTGAAGAACTACTAACCACTTGAAACCATTTTTTCTAGGTTGTTGTCACATATCCTCAGGTACTTAGATGGATTACTGCTGTTGTTGGTGAAGTAAGAAATTCATACAATAAAACATAGCTAATTAAAATTATGAGGTAACGCTGAGTCTTCATTTTCAAATTACAGTTATTGTATTACGTTGTGATAAGAGCTTATGAAGCTCTTCAAGCAGTTTGTATAAAAATGTGCTTTAATAGATACAGTGTTTAGTAAGACAAAACTTGGTTTAATCTGGATGACTTGTTTTTTTCATCACTCTTCTGAAACAAATTTTTATATGTTAAAAGTAGGTAGCATAGTGAATAAAAATGAATTGTTGCTTACAGACCTGTTATGTCTTGATGAAAATCTACTAAAGACAAAACATGATACTAGTGTCTTCTAATGATACTAAATCATTAGTGCTGGAAGTTAGAACTTTGAGAGGTTTTGTTTTATTTTCATAAGTAGTCTTACTTTCAGAGAATGTTATGATAATGTTTACTGAAAAGATTTGCTAAGCATACATACCAGTGGCTGCTCCAGCTCTGACTTACGAGACAAACTTCCGTAGTCTTTGATCCTATGCATCTCCATTTACTTAGTGTTTATACAGTTTGCTAGTATTTAGAAAAGTTTCACTGGTATGACTGAGTCAGAATTAAGCAGTGAGCATTTAGTTTTTCGTGTTTAAAATATCACTGCTACTTATGTGCATAAACATTTATATGAACTTTCTTAATTATTTCCAGACATCTTAGTGCTGATTGCTTTTTCTTCCAAAGAGGTATTCTTGATATCACTAGTTCATTTTTTTTTTTTTTGTATTTGGTGTTACGAACTACTAACAATTAACCTTTCACGTTTATAAGGGTCAAGCTGGGCTGAGCAAAGTGTTGGCAAGATAAGTGATTATCTGGAAAGTTTTAAGAAGTCAGTGTTGTTTTAACCTAGCAGTGCCCCTCCCAGCTCCTCACCCACTGCCCCACTGCTCCGTGTACTCAAGTTAAGCCCTGAAGCACACAGAAGCAGACAAATGAGAAATGAGTTTCCTGTAATTAAGTTACTGTAACTTAGTCCTTGACTCGAGGGTCCCCAGTGAGGGGACAGACTGTTTGCTTTTCTGCCACCTCTTCTGTCAAACCCTTTAGAGTCAACAGTTGCATTTATAAATGTCACTGATTGCTTTGTACTATAGGGAAGAAAAACCCCCCAAACCAGTACAGATTTGGTTGTTGCAAAGATGGAATTGAGTGTATATCATGTGTGAAAAATGTTTTTCAAGAAGCTTGTGTAGCTATCAAGGAGTGGTAGACAAACAAGTTAGAAAAAAAACCACCCCTACCATGATCCACATATAACTGTTTCTTAACTGTTTTCCTTCGGCAAAGCTATTATATTCTGTTTACAATGGATGCATTTAGAACAATGTACTATGTCAATACCAGGAAGTGGATTGAGTGTATTTCTGTTTTAGCTTGCAAAGGAATTAGCATTTGTTCTGTTCATGTTTGCTGAAAAGTCATTCTTAAACTTCTACTATAGCTAACCACTGGAAATTAGGCTGTAACAGGAGTACCCCACCCATTGCACAAATTCCTCCTCTTCATTGCAGAGAGGTTGCTGTGGTTCACAGCAACTGCTGGCAATGGTATCTGGAGCTGGGCAATTGGTCATTTGCAAAAATTTAGGGGACTGTTTGTAGATTTTTCAGTAGGAATTGCCTGTTTTATAGGATTAAAACATTCTTTTTTTCTTCTGATAGCTTAAAAACCTTTGATGTTACTGAATGGTTTTCATTAGAAAACAAGTGCTTTGTCTGCAATCCTGTGGATTGCTGACTTTTTTTTGTGTGTGTGTGTCTGTGTGTGATATCTTCAAACACCTGTTCATAGTAGAACTAGGTTTGCTTCAAAGAAACCTTAGTACCTATTAGAAGGCTCCAACACTCAAAGGTTTTGGGTTATTGGTCAAATGCTACCTTAGCAGTAGTTCTATGCAAAATGTTTAGAAAAGATATATGGATGGAATCTTTATTAGATTTCTGAAGTCAGCTTAACTGGTTGCTATTCTGTGCTTTACAAGTAGAAATGTTTGAAGAGAAAGATGTGAGGAAGTTAAACTTCCCCAGACTCTTCTTCCTTTCCCCTCCATCTTCTTTCATTAAGCAAGAACCATGACTTCCCCAGCTGGATCCCTCCCTTACTGATTCCATGGTTTGCACTCGCATCCTGAAGGAAACGAACGTTACACCTGGGCTTCATAAACAGCCACTGACAAATCCCAGTGGACAACCAGCTTATGTCATTGTAAAATATCCCTATAGGAACAGCAGTGGTTTTCCTAGCATTGTGTACCTGATGGCACTAGTGGGAGCCTAGCAGCTGTTACTGTCGTCATTCGTGCTAAGACTCATTTAGTTTTATAACTCCTCTGACTTAATGTTTGCTTCCTTATTTCTGCTGTAAGCTGTAAAGGCCGCACAAGAAGAATATGCAAGGACAGCCATGCAAACCTGTAGACCGCCCAATGGGTCATACCCTTCAAAGATAGTGAAGCAAACAGCATCAGTATTTCTACCTCCGAATTTTGGTCAGATGGAATGCCAGGGTAGCCTTGTTGAGGTTGGTAAATGCCACGTGCTGCCTTCTGCACAGTGATGTGGGAGCTTTCTGTGAGCACACAGCAAGATGCTATCTTGTGCCATGTTTTTGGGGAACGCTTTATTATTATGACACCCCTTTTAAAGAAATGCAAAAGTAGATGGTGAAATGAAGCATCTTTTTCTAAAGCTTTTCCAGATCTTAAGTGTGCGTGGTAATAGTGCGCTTGTAGGCATAACGATATATCGCTGGGCTGAGACGGACACAGCACCATCTCTGTGCTGAGGAATAGTGATTGTATATATTGTCTAACTGCTCTTGTTCTGTGGAACTAGTTTCTTTATTATTCCTTGCTCCATTTTCCATTTCCTGTGTCTCACTGCCTAACTGAAGGGAGGAGATGCCTGGAATGAACAGCATATCCGAACTGCTATTTTGTGGACAAGAACTTATGACTATCCTATAATACTAGATGGGTAAGATTCAACATATCAAGTCTTGTCTATTTATGCAGAAAGTGGTAGGCACTGTGGACTTCCCTGCCAAAGGATATTGTGAATGTAAAAAAAATTCACGACTTGAAGGGGAGACCACAGAAGTCTCTGGAAGACAGCTCCAAATAAATGAGCCACTGTGAACCAAGGAAATCCCTGTAGCTGAAAATAATTGGAAGCTAGAAGAATGCTGGGGAAAAATATAGTACATGCTTGCTATGTTCTCGCAGTCTCCTGTAACATAATCTTCCTGTGCAAGGTTATTTTTCCTTGCTATTCATAGCCTCATTTTGAAGCTGCTTTTAATCCCCTGAAAATCCTATCTTGAAGGATGAGGAAGTGTCTGTATAAAGACGATATCTGAAATTCTTAGCCCTAATGCTTATAAAAGGAGGTGGTGAAGTCAAAGCAGATTTGAAATCCGATTAGAAATGGGAGTAAAGCAAAGCAGAAGGATGATGAAATTGGATGTTCTGTTACTGACTCCTTGCTAACTTGCTGGCCTCTCTCTACGCGCTGTGAGAGGCTGGCACATCTTTCTTTGAAACACTGGTTGTAGACTGTTGTCATAACTCATAATAACTCTTGTAATAACTCTCTTGAGAAATTTGGGCTAGGTCCAGTCCACTGAAGTTGAGTGTTAGCAACAGCCCGTGCAACCACTGTGCTGTGCAACTGCTGTACACTTGCTTTGCTGCAGCCAGACGGCTTGCAGCCTCTGTGCTCTGCAGCACGTCTCCTATTCTCTGATAATGATATGATGCATTGAACCCCAACATTAAATCAATTTTTTATTTTTTTTTTAATGAAAACATTTTGATGAACTGCTTTAGTCACTGGGCTGCGCTGGTTGGATCCCACTTTCTTTCTCAGTTGCCAAGAGGCCCTGAACTGGATGGACTGTGAAGAGGAGGAGGTGGTGGTGGCTCCCTTGATCTAGGGCAGTGAAGGGTGGTGAAAGGTAGATTGCTCTGGACATCGTGAAAT
>NW_009695160.1:51930-81504 GCF_000703405.1 Apaloderma vittatum | reverse complement strand
AGGAATGCCTGCCCCTCAACAGGAGCGAAGATACAGCTGCTTCAAAGTAATGGTAGTTAAGTCACTGATTACAAAGGTTGGGCTATTAAAAGGTAGAATAACTTGTTCTTCAAACGCCGAGCACTTTCCCTGGTGTCCTGGCTGGCTGCTGTCCCATCAGAGATTAGTGTTGCAGTCATCCACAAGTTTTAGAAAGTTTATGTGGCTTGAACAGCCTAAACTTGAGGTTTGGAAAATTATGGGCTGGTTTTTTACATTGATGATCTATTTTTTAATAGAATTACTTCTGCTTTTCTGCCTCAATAGTAATTAGTTCTTAGGTTCTCAAGCAATTAAGAAGTGTAGCACTTGAGTTTGGTGCACTTTTTTGCTTTTGTCTAAATAAATTGTACGTAATAGTAAATGATGTGTATTGTGATTTATAAATAATGTGCATATATTAACTAACCAATTACGAGTAGTACAAAATAGGGAGACTAAATGTGGCTTGTGTAAAGCAATCAAATGTGATGTGTGTTGATGAAAAACAGCTAGTCTCTTTAAAGCCCTTCTGAATGATAATGGTCTGATTTATTTCTAAGTTGATGTTCCAAGTTGAGAAAAATCTAAATCAATTCAAACATTCCTGAAGGAGCAAAGGTTTCTTGTTAAAGCAAAGAAACAAGTGGTGTACTAATTTTCTGTATGTTCAAGTGTAAATATTCCTCTCAACTCGTTGAAGAAGGTCCTCTCATAACTGCTTTTTAAACATTGTTTACACTTAAGCTGCAAACTGTAATTTGAGCAGCAGCCTGACTTAAAGCTGAGCATGCTTATCAGGAGTAAAATATTGCCCATGGAATTTTTAACAATGTGATTCTCAACTTTATCACATTTACATAAGAAAAAACCCATCCCCAAATTTCTCCACAAACAGAGCCTTGAAAGTAAAATACAGCGATGCCATAAATGACTTTGCAGCTTTTGCCTTCCTGATCAGAACAAAGATCTTAGTGGGCTGCTTGCATTGCTGAAAATTGCTGATGGAGAGGGAGGGCAGCTGTGCTGGGGCTCAAGCAATGCCACCTGCACGGTGAAGCACTGCAGGGAGCACCTCTTTGCCCCGGCTCCTGCCCCGGCTCTCTCCTAATGATGGCTCACCTGTAGTGCTCCCTAGTGAGATCAGAGCAGGGAGCATTTCCCTTCATGTTGAACGTCCATCAGGAATGATAAACAGTGTCCAGTTATTAGACTTGCTTTGAGCTTAGCTATGTATGTAAAATAAAGAACGTGATTGATTGAAAACGCCTCCATAAATAGCATTATTTTATTTCTTGTGTCATGCTTAGCACCTGTCTTGCTTACCATCTTGGGACTATACTGCTGATCCTAAAGAAGTGGTTGCAGGTTTAAATTCTCTTCCCTGTTTAAAAATAATTTGGGTACCATAACAGTTATTGGAAAAGACCCTGGACAGATGTTACACTGGTATATCTGTAATAGTGCAGTCTTAGCTGTGAATGACCTGGAATGAAAATACAAATGCATTATACTTTGATTACAGATGTTAGCAGTATACTTTACATCTACTCTTTCTTGGTTGGGAATCATAGCCATTGCTTCTTTTGAGAATTTTTTTAATGGGAAGACTTTATCACCAAACAGAACAGTTATTTTTGTTAAAGCAGCTACTATGTGTTAGATTACTGTTCTACTGCATCTTTTTAGGATGTTCTGTCATGAAAATAGTCACGATATAAAGTAGTTTCCTTTGCCAGTTTCATCATGGATTTGGTAGGTGAGTTTGGGGTTGTGTTTTTTTACTTCGGAATCTGGTGGGATTTTAACTTCTGTATATTCCAGGGTTTTTACTGCTCCCATATTGTTGTGTGGAAACATAAACAATGGCAAGAACTCCAGACAGCTGCTAAACACACAGAGTTAATACACTGAAAATGAGCAATAGTAACAGTTATTCTTTCTGTCTGTTTTAATACTGGATTTTACTTACACTAATAGAGTGTAAAATACATTTAAATCCTATAAAGTTCACAGTTTGTTAAGTGTAAATCAGCTTTCATCTCTAAAAATGTTCTTTTTGCCCCTTTTGAAATTTCCTCTGTATTTTATTTTACTGCTTTATTCAAGTGACATGGCAGAAATCTGTTTTCAGATTAATTGATTTCCTCTCTTCCCAAGCCATATTTCTTCCAAAGCAACTTAAAGGGCATTGAAGGATAAGAGGCAAAAATTGATCACTTATTACCAGTTAAAGTGAGCTGCAACTCTTAAGATAAATAAGATTGTCAAGGTTACATTCTTTCATCTTGGGCTGACCGCAGCCTTAAAACGAAGAGATCCAAAGTTGTAAAAATAATGATACAGAGACTTTTTGCCCTCTGAGTTGCTAAGGCATGCAGCGGCACAGATGCCTCCCAGTTTTTTACCACCTGACTCTCAAGAACTTTGACAGGTACTATATAGTTAGCAAATTCGATCCTGCTAATATTAATTCTCACTTAAGAGTTGTATACGAGTTGTATGTTTTTATATGTCTAGCAGTAATTTCTAACTGTGCCACTGACATTAGAAGTGGGCTGAGAGGCCTTGATATGTCCTAAATTTAGAGAGATTAACACAGAGTAAAGCTTAGTTTTTAGGTTTTCCTTTTTTAATTGGCTCCCCGTAGGTTAATTTAGCTTAAAACCAGGGGAAATTGCTGCTTGCTGATAAACCAGGAGGAGAGATAGCTTTGATGTTTTACGAGCAACAAAACATTACTAGAAACTTTCTAGGTGTTTTGGAGGGATACGTCAAACTACTGAAGTCAGCTTCTTGAAGAGTCAGCACACTGCAGAGAGCAGGAGGTGAAGGGGGGAAAGGTGGGAGGCTCCTTCTGTTGCGCTTCATCCAGATCCATTAGCAGTGCTGGCAAAAGAGCCATGGAGAGGTTGAATTTTGCACACAGGAGGCTTTTATTCCCTAAATTAAAGCCACATTATGTTCTGGTAGTCTCTTTGGTCAGAACATACTGTGAAACCAGTGGTGCAGTTCGAGACATTAACAGTTACCAAATCCTTTGAAAATAGTGGCTGTTCTTAGTTGTGGGTTTTGTGGAACAGGGCTTAATATAAATTCCATTACACACATCTTGGCAGTGGACCCCGCAACATATTTTATAGAATAATTAAAAATGGACACAACTTCCAGGTGCAATACACCGTTTTCTTCCCATATGCACACAATGTAGTTAGTGCTTCAGATGCTGGAAGGACTAAGAAATTGTTTAAGATGGTAAGAATTTGAATATAACCTCTCTCCTAGCAAGTCTGGACTTTGCTCATTCATGAAAGCCAGGCAATCCAAGTTATTTGGGTTCTGTTATGTCTAGTTTCTGTCGAGATAGTCACCAACCACAGGCTTCCTCTCAGTGTATGTTTGTGAGAAGGGTGGTTATCAGTTTATATATTTGTACTTTTCACTGTATAAAAATTCCATGTGGATGGATAAATCTTATCTTTCACAATGGAAGGCAATATTTGAAGAATCGAGTTATATATGAGGCTAACCATTAGGGAATTTTGCCTGATGTCTGGCCAGGAGATGATTCTGCCTGGTCATGTCCGAAGCAAGCCAGCATTTCTAAAGATGAGATATCCTGTCTTGAATGTTGGGGTTTTTTTTTTTAAAAATTAAATATACAGTTTATAGGCAACAGGAAATCCTTAAGGAGGATAGGACTCTGCCATGACTCACATAGAAAGAAAATGGCTGCATTTCAAGGTTTGTCCCTGATTAGGATCCCTACCCAGTGAGACAGTCCTGGTATTACATTCCAGCCCTACGAGCTCTGTTATTATTTAAAATGGAACACAGAGAGCCTTCTTTGGGCTGCAAGTATAGATAGAGCAATGAAGCTGGTGAAGGATCTTGAGCACGAGTCCTATGAAGAGTGACTGAGGGACCTGGGGTTGTTGAGCCTGGAGAAAAGGAGGCTGAGGGGAGACCTTATTGCTCCCTACAACTACCTGAAAGGAGGTTATAGTGAGGTGGGGGTCGGTCTCTTCTCTCAAGTGACAGGACAAGAGGAAATGACCTCAAGTTGTGGCAGGGGGGGGCTAGATTGGACATTAGGAAAAACTTCTTCACAGAAAGGGTTGTCAAGCATTGGAAGAGGCTGCCCAGGGAGGTGATTGAGTCACCACCCCCGGAGGTATTTAAAAGATACGTAGATAAAAGAGGGGTTGGAATTAGATGTTCTTTAAAGTCCCTTCCAACCCAAACCATTCTATGACTCTGTGTAGTGTCTAGGGACCTGCACCTAGCATTGCTAGGTTAATGGTTGGACTCAGTGATCTTGGAGGTTTTTTCTAACCTAAATGATTCTATGATTCTGTATGTATAAATGAATTTTTTTCTCACGTCTCATTTTTTCACAGAGACTCTTTTAGTTAAAGACTGTCTAAAATTTTGAGAAATCGTAGCCTTTCCACTTTCCAAGAAGCGGCAGTATTAACTAAAGGTACTGATCTATTCTTACAGCACCTGGTATTCAAATATGAAACTGAACGTACCCCAAAGTGTTCCTCCTCAACCCAGCCACACAAATATTTTGTGATCTACTAAAACAGGCAAAGTATTTAAAGACTTGTTCCAGTGACAGCTGGTAGCCAAAAAATCTTTCCATGTCACAGAAGTTCTTCTTCAGTGTGAAGTCTGACATGAAGTGGTTGTTCGTTTCTCAGAAGTATTTATGAAGAATATCCTAATTTTATTATTGAAGATAATTGTTTAGTTCTGTTGCTTGCTATCCACTCTCATAAGGTAAAACTCAAACTCCCATCTTCTTATACCTGGATCCAGAACAACAACATTTTAACAACAAAGTCTTCAGACTTTGTTGGTAAGAGAGCACTGTTAGGAGGTGGGCTCTTGCAACTTCTGCAGTAATAGGTAGTAATGGGTAGTTGCATTGTGTTGCAGGACTGAGGTTTTAGATTGCATCTCAAAATGGTAATTTTGGCATGCACAGGTATAATTATTTGGCTAGTTGCATGTTTCTTGTTAAAGTTGTGCATTTAATGAAGTACTCAGAAATATTTCAAGTGTTTCACATGGCTGCAGAAGGTAAATAATGCCTGTGTTTTGTATTACTAAGAATCACAGAGTGTCAGGGGTTGAAAGGAATCTCGAAAGATCATCTAGTCCAGCCCCCCTGCCAGAGCAGGATCACCTACAGTAGGTCACACAGGAACATGTCCAGGTGGGTTTTGAAAGTCTCCAGAGAAGGAGACTCCACAACCTCCCTGGGTAGGCTGTGCCAGAAGTCTAAGCCCATTGAAAACTTGAGCTTTTCTGTATGTTACAGTTCTGCAGCTCTGACTGCAGGACGTGGCTACTGCAAGCTAGGATCACAGAGACTGGTGGCTTTTGAACAGATCTTACATTTGTGCCTAACATTTTCTAACAGTAGTGTTTGTCTACTATGCCATGTTCCTCATTTGGAAGTGTACTGAGAGTACTGACTTTCGGTCTACATTCAGAGCTCAAGGGGCTCAGAATGATATGACAAGCTTCATTTGATGTTGAGAAGCAGCAACAGGAACTCGCTGTACACCACTTCCAAAAACATATAGTTGAGTCTAGTTTTCTCACTGAGAACAATTGTTTCTAGATACAGCTGTGCCTCTGCAATATTTTATTGTGACTTAAACTTTCATAATATATATGGCTGCTGTGCGTTTATCACAGACCACAACTTGCTCGTCGCTTCAGCCCTGGCTGGAATCCGCATTATTAATACAGTGGCTCCAGTCCATCTTGCTACACGTCTTTCACAGAGAGAAATGTGGATATGATTCAGATCATGCCTTTGGAGTTGATTTGCACTCTAAATCCAACTGTCCCAGCATGTTTCTCTGCCTTGTGCTGTGCTGAGCTCTCCTGGCTGTGGAGAGGAATGGTACTACCCCATTGGAGCCGGCTTTGGCCCCAGCTGGGCTTGTGTAATCACGGCGCAGGAGAGTGAGCCAAAACCACCAGCATTACCACTCATTTTTAAATGCTGAGCCCTCCTTTGTGAACGGACTGAAGACAAACTTTGTCTGGATGGCAGGTAAATTCTTCCTGCCTCTGCTTTCCCTTGGCTTGATTGCTTTTGATCTATGTTGTTCCTTTACTTTATTTTTCCCTCCATGAGACCTGCTGGGGGGGATCTGACAGCTTTTTACATTCGATTGGTTTTTGAGAATGTGCTTCTTTAAAGGAAAAAATATTTGGGGTGGGTTTTTTGTGCTTTTTTTTTCATTTGTATTTTCAGTTTTTCTTCTTTGGAGATGATGAGCCCGCATTTAGATTTTCACATTTTCAGAAGATAGCTGTAACGTGGCTTCTGTGGCTCCCTTCCTCGAGAGGAGAGGAAATCAAAGTTTTGCTGAGAATAAAAATCAGTGTACAAGCTTTTAAAGTTAACGAATTTAAAAGCCACAGAATTACTACTGTGACTGAAGTTACTATACCCAATGCCAGGTTTGCACTTATCTATGGTGCACTTATCTATGGGAAAATGTCACTGTATTGTTGTCACTTCTGAATACAGACAAATAACTGACTTTTATAAAATTGTCAAAGTTTATAGGCATATTTACTTTACAGCTACTTTTATAAGCTACCCACACCCTTCTCTGCATGTGAATAAAAGAGCTGGAAAGGCCAGACTGATAATATCATACCAGGAAATCTTTAATGTAAAATAAAGAGAACATGGGAGTGGGGGTGGAGGGGGGAGGGAAGAGGGAAGCTTGGGTGGTAGGGGAAATCATGCTGAAGGTAATGTATGAAGGGAAAGAAATATTGCTTTTACTTCTGTGCCTTTTTTTTTTCCTTTTGAGCTTACATATTTTTTTCTTTAACATGGGTTGGCTGTGACATAAACCAGCATACGTATTTATTAGAAGCACTGACATGCAGGGGGACTCCTTGGTTCCATGTGTGAGCCTTTATAAATCTTCTAGAATTGAATGCAAATTAAAAAAAAACCCAAAACCCAACAAACAAAAAAAGCCCCAAAAACCATCCCCAAAATCTGAATCTTGCAGAGGTGAAAATACTGCCTGTTGACCAGACGAGATCCTGCTTAATCTTTTTTTCTGCCAACTTAGACACTCTGGCAAGTTTCCTCAAGTCTGGATGTATTCAAGTACTATATTTGGCAGACTTAGTTTGTTACTAAGTAAAGGTATGTGAAAATCCCATTTCAAACATTTTAGCCTATAGTTGTTTTTACAATCTGTCAAGAAGTACAACTAATTGATATTTCACTTGTATCTTGGATATAATTTTTCTTACAGTACATTATGTATCTGGAAGTAGATTTTCCACTTAAATGTGAAGTTCTGCTACTATATATTTCATCTGAAACACTTCATAACACCTACAATTTTGCAGAATATGTGCTTTCCTGCTCAGTTATGTACTCAACATGTGTTAGGGAATGAACAAACAGTTGTCACCTTTTTCTCTACTTTTTTTTCAAATTAACATCTTCCAAGTCTTGGATTCAAAGTGTTTAATCTGACTTTAATGCCCTGCAGAGGTGACATCCTCATTTTGATTGTGTTAACTGGTCTTTCTTGCAAATCCAGTCATGACTTTCAGTGTCCACAGTGGTAATTCTGCTTGTTGGTAAAAGTATTGCTTATTGGATTTTGTGCATGGGAGAAAAAGTGAAGATTTTTGTTTTAAAATAAGTTGTGGTTTAGCTGAGGAAAATATGTGAACTTCCTGATTGAGTAAATTCTAAATCTGTGCCTATTGGAGAGATCACTAGAAGTTTCTAAAGCCTGGAATAACTGCAGTAGGTGTTCAAGCTCATTCTCTGCATAAGGGGGTCTTTGGAAGCTGAGGGAAGTTGGATTGCAAGGGTTCTATTTCTGCGATAATCACCCATTTTAGAAAGAGATTTAGTCTTTAAGGCAAGAACTTAAGTTGAAGAATCAGTCATGACAAAGAGACTTTATCCCTAATTATGCCACCAGTTCAGTCCTGTTTCTAGACTGGACATGTCCTTGTGTTCAGCTTCCAACATTAAGCTTTTTTTTGACTGAAGAAGCGGTTGTCACCCTCATACAGGTGCTGATGGACTGTGGGAGCTGGACAATCCAAGCCGCTTTTGTCTGTTGGTAGAATGTACGATTTCCACCAGTAGATGATTCTCATGCCTTGGTTTGCACTCCTCACAATATTTTGGCGTTCCTTTTGAAATGTAAGTGCTCGGACTTGACTGTATTTGAAACCTGCACCTCTTCTTATTTGTCTAGAAGGAGGCGTTTCCGTACTACCATGTGATTAACATGCTTAGAGTTATTTGTACATAAGGGAAAACTGGCCTCCCAGCAACTTAGAATTAAACAGCACAGGCAGAAACTTGATGAGATTAACTATTGTTGTGTTCCTAAAATAACTTGAAAGGCTTTATCAGAAGGGTACTGTCTCATTAGTAGATTACACAATGTTATATTTAGGCACCTGAATAAGCCAAAAATTAATTTTCTCTATTTATTTGTCGCAAGAAATCGACTTGGAACAGCCTATTCTGTCCTTGTAATTGATGTAGATGTCAGGAATTCTTTTCTGCTGACATGGAATAAAGGCTAATCCAGGTCACTCAGTACCTTGTAATTATGCACATTCTTCTTATTTTTCCTTTTTAAAAAAAAATTTATTCTTTCTTTTCTTTTTTCTCTTAGTTAGGAAAAATGGAGCAGTCCCTGACTTAAAGATCTGAGTTGGTCCAAAGTGTTTCTAAAGGTTTTGAATGGAATGCAGGTTACGGAGTAAAATTATGCTAAACTACTAAGTAACAGGGTCCTTTATACAGATAATGTTTAAATCCAGAGGGACTTTTGTAGGGCTGTGGTTTTTCTTTTTTAAAATGTTTTTCATTTTCAGCTGTTTCCAGACAAACTACTATATAATAGGTTACTACTATATAATAGCTACCTCAGGGTGTTTGAAGGGTTAAGGGGAAAGGAAGATAAAAGCTACTTTGAGCTTTCTTTGTTACCTTGAACTTTGAATGCTGTTGAATATAGCAGTCATCTGATCAGAGGTATTTTAGCAGCTGTATAATCAAAAACTGTAAATGTCCAGATAGGAAATGATCCAGTAATTAGAGGAAACAGTACTGAACTTGATGACTTTAAGTCATTTTCATTCTTAAATCACACTGTTGTAGCTGTTAGACTTTATCCCGTGATCTTTTCTCAGTACCTTGGCAGAGTACTTGAAAATCCTGATAATCAGATTGGCAAGGAGTTAGGAAGGAGAGAAGAATTCAGTGATTCTGCCTTTTTGTAGCTCCCCACCGAAGAAGTGCCTCCTGGCTGAGAGGTGTTACTTAAGAAGACTGGAAGAAGGATTGAGGCTGGTCTCTCTCCTTTAACTAGAGGTCTGCCTTTCTTTCTTCGTACGTGGCGTATCCAAATATTAATACCAGTGCAAAGGAGGGCTCTCAGGTAGTTTTGTGTACATGCTACTGAAATCTAAACACCAAACAAATCTTGAAAAAGAGCTCTGATTTTTAAGTTGGAGGAGTTTCAGAAGAAAAAACTCCATGGCCTACTCACTGAAAAAGTGGGAAATATGTTTAGTTCCTGTGTGTAATGTGGTCCTAAATGATGTTTTTTGTGGGTTTTGGTGTTTTTTTCCTACTATGAGAACCTTATGAAGCTCATTCAAAAGTAAACTGTGTTTGTCTAAGTGGGATTTTGAAAGTTAGGCTTAGAAGCCATCAGTGAAGGAAATTCGTGAAAGTCGTACAAGAGAACTCAGTTTTCAGAAACACAAAACCCACTACCACTTCTGTAATACTGAATAGTCGCTTAGTTATCTATAAATGTGCACATAGTACTATCTCCTTCTTCAAAGTACTCAAGTGTGATTTTGCATATTATGTCTGTTAGCCTTGTGCTTATGACTTAGTGATCAAAATAACCTCTTAAAATAATGGCTCATAAATTTGCTTGTTGGCTCAGTTCTAATTATGACTTCTGTTGCTGCAAGTTCCCTTGTCATCTCTTCAGATTCTCCCAAGAGATTATTCTTGCTGAGATTCCTCTTTATCAGTATTGGATACTGTTAAACAACCTGATGCAATAGATGTTGAAATATACAGTGATTCACTGGCTGTATTTACCACTGTGATAAATAAACAGACAGGTTTTCGTTAAATGTTCTAAGGGCACTGCATTTAACTCTAATTTTCTGCTTAAAATGTGTCCATTTCAAAGGACTAAAATGTTACACTGGAAGCTAAGTAATTTAGGCTGATCAGTGGGCCACCCAACAACCTGAAGAAGCCATGTCCTGAAGCAGATACATACACAAAAGAATCTATTGGTTATCTATTTGGAGTCACACTTGGTTGGCCTACAGTCTGTCCAAGTCCTTGTATTTCTGAACTCATTGACACCTTACCCAAGGTCTAACCTGCAAATTAATAATTGGAAACTTAGGCTTGTCTTAATTAGCCATGAGGTGGTTAAGCAGTCAGTAAGCCAGTTGAAAATGGTCATCTATGTATGCATCTATAGACCTTGTTCTATTTCCAGTCCTAATTAGGTGATTTTTGCAGACTGAACATGCTTTATGTGGAGCATCTGGTTAAGATTTGGGGCCTGCTTAAAATCACGTATAGTGCTTGCATTTTTACATACTGTATTTTCCTCCTCCAGTTTTCGATAGCAGGCTCAGGTAGCACAGCTGAACTTTGCAGAGGTACAGTCCTGGGCAAGGAGACAACTGGGCTGGTGCTGGGTCACATCCCTGGCTCTCCAGAAGCTCAGGCACTGATTTGGGCACACAAAGGCAAAGGGTTCTTGTGTGACCTGAGCACATCGCTTAATATTTCTGTGCTGTTTCCTTGTATCTGCACTGTGATTGCAACTGGTATCTCAGAATAGTCTTCTAAAGTTTGTTCAGTGTATTTTAAGGTACTCTGAGATCTTCATGCTGAGATGTTACAGCAATAATTTTTTATTTAAATGAGATGTGAGAATGGAATGTCCAGAAAACTTGTATGTACTATAGATGCCATTTCTCTGCTTAAAAAAAACAAAAGAAGAAAGTTTTGAAACATCTCCTGTAGGTTGTGCTGCCAATTACAGTGGTTCTAATGTTAGCATACAGAAAATACAGAGTGTTTAGTGCAACAGAAGTAGCATTTTTGGTCTCAGTACTACGAAGTTCTCAGAACAAGGGATTTAAGCCAGTGATTAAATGAATGAAGGACTCATAGATTTAGAGAGGTTGACCTGCTCATGGCTAGGTGCTTGTGTTACAAGTCTCACCTTGTGGAAGAAGAGCTGTTCTTTCCTGATACAGCTAAGCGGATGCATTGCTAGTGCCATAAGAAGGAAGTCTTCTCCCCTCTCTAGTATTTATTTGCCTACCTATGCTTGCTCCCACTGAGCATGCAAATCGTTTTGCTTCAGGAGCAAGACTAGCAGGAAAGTTGTGGGGGTTTTTTTGTGTTTGTTTGTTTGGGTTTTTTTGCATCTGAACCTGTTTAGCTGTCTCAGGCAACTTATCGTGGAGCTTTGCTGCTAATCATCCATGTTGGTTATAAATATGTCTCAGGGCAAATCGTACTTTGTGGAGTGGATTTGCCCGACTTTATGCAACGTGAAGGCTGAATTCAAGATTAATTCGGCACTTAGCAAGCTGTTCTGCTTCATGCATGCTGATGATGTGACTGTTAGCTCATTTTCCCGCCTCTGTGGTGTTAACTCTGTGGTGATAAAATAATGCAGCTTATGGACTTGAGCAATAAAAACATACTTTTCCTCTGAAGTAAATGAGGGGTTGTTTCTTCTCCAGCCAGGGCAATATGATACTTCTAATGCCCAGTTGGGAAAGACTGTAAATGATAGCTTTACAGAGAGCAACAGGCACAACTTGCACAGGGAAAGCGGGATTTTCGTTGGCTCCGACATGAGGCTTTGAAATCTGGGTCTGTTTATTTCTGTGCCTGTAATACTTTAGCACGTCCCTGACTTGCCTTAGGAACTTGATAGGAAGTTGACTGAATTCTGGGCAACCCATAGGGAAGAATTTTAGCCTGTCGTCTCAGGGGAATTTCCTCTTTTCTTTTTTGTCTCCATGGTTAGTGCTTAATGATGTTTTGCTCTGCCTACAGCCCTTCTCTGTTTCAATCTTCCCAGATCTTATCCTGAAGCAAAAAAAGAAGCTGCTGCCAATCATATCTTTACAAAGTAGTAACTATCCACTGTAGTAACTATCTATCTTTAATGTCTTCTGCATGTGTAGTTGCTTGCAGCTGGAACAAGCCTAAGTTCTGACTAGGACAAAAGAGCAAGGCTTAGTGGCTGAGTCTCTTCCACAGAAAGCTTCACCTACTCTGTAACACAGTGAGTTTGTCAAAATGTTGACAGTTTTGGTCGAGAAATTAAATTACAATAATAGCTGCTCTTCGATTATGGATTTATAAAACACCATGAGGGTGGTGAGGCACTGGAACAGGTTTCCCAGGGAGGTTGTGGATGCTCCATCTCTGGAAGTGTCCAAGGCCAGGCTGGATGGAGCCTTGAGCAACCTGATCTAGTGGGAGATGTCCCTGCCATGGTAGGGGGGGTGGAACTAGATGATCTTTGAGGATCCTTTCCAACCCAAATCATTCTATGATTCTATGACAATCTTAAAAACATTTTTACAATGGTAGTTGGATACTATAGCTCTCTAGCCCTCACAGGTCTCTGCCACTTGAATTAAAAGGAAGTAGCATCATGGTACTAGAAATCAGGAGGATCGACTGCACTGCAGATTACAATTCAAAAGAGAAAGCATGAAACATACTGCTATAAATAAAGAAATAAATAATCTTAGTATCATGAGCAGAAGAAGAACATGTCATTTTATTGACAGATTAAATTGTCACAGTTTGGAGAAGTCAATATGCAGATACACACCACAGAGGAAAAAAAATAGCCCCTGAGGGTTTCCTCTGAAAATTCATCTATAAAGAGTGGAAGAAAGGGAGACTCTGCCTTTAAGGGTTAGGGAATACATAGAGATATGGGTTTACTTGTAAAGTACATGTCCTGGTTTTAGCTAAAAATGCCAATTCTGTTTAGTGATTTTTACTTCCCAGTTAGTCTCTACTAAAAGACTGCACTTTCTGAGGTTAGCAGCATGTTTTTAACAGTCTATTGTATTATTCAGTTTTCCCAGAGGCTGATGCATGATAAGGGATATGATATACCCATTCAATACCATGTTCTTTAGCCGAATTGTCTATAAGATTGTTTTTGAAATGAGTCACATTACCTTATTCAATTCTTTCTGGAGTGCTGTGTTGCCACAAGATCTGCTTTTCTAGGCCCATAACAGTATTTTTTGAGCAGTGGCGTGAGGCACAGGATATGTTTCCAACCATCCGGTGGTTGCTTCCACCACAGTGGGCACATAGCGCTTACCCTGGGAAGTTTGAGAAATGTGATGTAATCAATCTGCCAGGCCACCTCATACCTATATTTTAACCATCGTTCTTCATACCACAAAGGTTTCAGTCGTTTAGCTTGCTTAATTTCGGCACATATTTCACAGTCATGTATAACCTGCGCAATAGCGTCCATAGTTAAATCCAGGTCACGAGCCCATCTGTATGTTCCTTCTCTTCCCTGATGTCCTGAAGTGTCATGAGCCCACCGAGCTAGAAATAGTTCACCTTTGCGTTCCCAGTCCAAGTCTGTTTGGAACACTTGAGCTGCAAGATCCACTTGCTGGTTATGTTGATGTTCCTCAGTGGCATGACTTTTGGGCACATGGGTGTACCTTCACAGCTAAGTTCTCTAGCCGAGCAGCAATGTCTTCACAGAATCACAGAATGTTAGGGGTTGGAAGGGATCTCTGAAGATCATCTAGTCCAACCTTCATCCCAGCATACCTAACCACTACACCATAGCCTCAAGTGCTAGATCTACTTTTTTTTTTTTAAACACCTCCAGAGTTGGTGACTCCACCACCTCCCTGGGCAGCCTGTTCCAGTGAGCATAGTGCAGCAGCCCAGATAGGCTTACCTCTGCGCTGCCAGTTATTTTGCATTTGCCACCATCCTTGAATCAGTATAGAGATAAAGCACTGGCCATTTTTCCCATTCAGCTACATCTAAGGCCAACTGGATGGCTTTTACCTCTGCAGACTGACTCGATTCCACCTCCCTGAGTTGCTTCTGCAATTCGTCTTGTGGGACTCGACACAGCAGCTTTCCACTTACGGTGATTTCCTACAAGGCGGCAAGATCCATCAGTGAATAGGGCATACTGCTTTTCATTCTCTGGTCACTGATTATATGGTGGAGCTTCCTCAGCATGTGTCACCACCTCCTTAGGTGGCATTTCAAGGTCTTTACTCTGTCTCCAGTCTGCGATCACCTCTAAGAGTCCTGGACAATTGAGATGACCCATTTGAGCTCTCTTGTGTAATCAGGGCAGTTCCATTTACTCCACGTAGTTTTGGTGTTATCACTGCTAGTGGCACACGCTGTCTACAAAAACATGCTGCTAACTTCAGAAAGTGCAGTCTTTTAGAAGAGGCTAAACCGGAAAGTAAAAAAAATCACTAAACAGACTTGGGATTTTTAGCTAAAACCAGAACATTACACTAGAAATGCTTAGGCTTTCTGGGAGTAAATGCTACTTTTCAAAATCCTGGGATCGTATTTACCAATAATTTGCTATAATTATTTGGTTGTATTTAGAATACAGTGCCTAGACTAGCTTATTCATTGTACAATGATAATTAAATAAAATGTGTTTATGATCTGTGCTTTCCAGATCTCTACTCTTACTCTGTCTGAAGCAGAGCAAACGGGAGCTCTGATTTTAAGGTGTATTCTTGCTGGATTTTCATTTTTTAAAACAATATTTGCTCAGTGGTTGGTATAATCCTGTTTTTAAAGTTTTTTTTGCTTACTCAAGCATGTTCTGTCTGGCTACCATTGTTTCATCCCTCATTCATAACTGAGTAACTTAATGCTGAAATCAAACAAGTTTGAGTTTCAAACTCATACAAGGTTTTTCTGTCATTCCATTTTCATTTTACTTTGTGCAAACAGGTAGTACTTTTGTTGGCTGTTCTGTAGCTAGCAGTCGCATTGAAAGCATTTGAAGCCAATTTTTGTACAGAGTAAACATTCTGTGGTTAGAAGGGCTTAATTAGCTCAGGTGCTTTTACTGCTGGTATATACCTCCTTATCTTGAAAGTAGTATCCACCAACTAATCCTTTATTTATGTTGAGCTTTGGAATTTCCCTTGAAATGCCTTTTTGTAACCTCTCCCTGTATAAATGGGAAGTGAACAGACTGTCAGGTAAACAGTGAGGTTGCAGGTAGGCAAATTAATAATACACATGAATATAAGGTTCTTGTTGGTGGCAGGTTGGATGCCTAAAGAGTGCCAGTGCTGTGCTTATTCCTGTGATATGGTTTGTTACCTTTTGTTGTACCATTATACAAAGGAATCTTTTCTTGCGTTTATGCATGGGAGGACTGAATTTGTTAATCAAATGTCCAAGGCTATGTTTTCAGTGCTCTGAAGAAGGGAATTGTTAAACCACAATAGCTAATTTGCGATAGCAATCTCAATGTGAAATCCTAGTGGGCAGGTAGATTTTTTTCTCTAAAGCAAGCTGAGATCACAGTGTATTCTCCGATTCAGCAAGAACAAAACAGCCTGTTTCCATTTTACGATGATGGAACTAACTTGACTTTACTCCCTTGGCATAAAAAGGTATCGTTTTAGTTTGGTTTTGGTAAATTCTTAGCCCCATTGTGAAATGGTTTTTCTGATTGCAGGATTAAAGGTAATCCTAGAGAATCCTGATAGAGGTGGCTGAAAAAGAAAATCTGTAAAACCATTGTATTCCATTTCTCATGTTTCTGGTTTTATAATAGTATATGATTGCACTGACAACTAGTTAATTAAGAGTATCCCATCCTTGTAGGAGGAGGAGTATAGCAGAAGTTACTATTTTCTTCTCTCCTATATTGAGAGAAAATGTCCAATCTGACACTTTTTAAAAAGATAGTTGTGATGGGAAGCTGAATCGGTCAGAAGAAATAACAATTTTGGCGTAGCTATACCCTGTATCATAAAAGAAGCTTGCACATCGTATCTGAAAGAGCTGCCGTCCTATTATTTTTTTTTTTATGCCAAGAACCAGGTACTTTGTGATTTCAGATTAGATCATGGTGTATGCCTTGACTACAAGGGGAAAATAAATTCTGATTTGGTTTGAAGTTGTTTTCTAGTTCTTATCCAAGATACTGCAGCAGCAGCAGCAATATTGCTGTTAGCGTGTAATGGAGAAAACTCTGCTAGACTAAGGTGTTGTATCTCCCTTGTGCAGTGGAGGATAATTGCCTCTATTTTCTCTCTAATACTCATTGCGTTCAGTGTTTGAAGGAAGGATTATGTATGCCCATATTTGAAGACTTTTTATGAGCAGTAGTGAGGCTGGTGGGAATGGACCCCCAGGCAGGTGTTATGGCCATGGCTACAGATGTTTTAACTGAAAGTGATCACCCAGGACCCAGCTGGCAGAAGAGTGCAAGAAAAATGCTGCTTTAGACCCAAGAAAAGCAAGTGCTTATGAATATGTTATTTCTGCTGTGAGTGTAACATGTAACGGTAGTACAAAATATGCCTGCTCAGAGGCATGTAACTTAGAATTCAGGGTTGACTTGTTCAGATCAAAGAGGGAACTCAACCAGAAGACTCACTTGGATTTTGAGAGATCAACTTTTTTTTTTTTTTTTAAGAATGTAACAATCCACAGATCTGAATGTAATGCTGAGTCTGCTGTAAGATTTAGGAAGAACAAACCAATTCCAGGGAAAAATTGGAGGTATAATAGTTTTCAGTGTCCAGTCTCTTGTAGAATGAAGTTGGAGATCTTTGGTTTTTATCAGAGAATGGGTCATAACCTCATCAAACATTCCCTCCCTTCCTCATCACTCCCCAAAGGTGCAGTGCTCTTAATTGCTTTTGGCAGAGAAAAGCTATGAGGAAGTCAGGGGATATTTTATGTTGCTGTCATTAGTCTGAACTAGTTCTTAATCTAAAATTACAAAGACATCATTTATAAGAATATATCTCCTGCAGTTTCTGTTTCCACTCCTGTAGTTGTATAAAGGGTGATAGAAACATGCTTAACTTGAAGAAAATTGAAAATGTTGTAAATGCTTAAAATTCAGGACTTGCCTACTTTTTTACAAAATCAGCAAGCTTCTCTGCGTGTTAGCCAGATATAATGTAATTATAATGTACTTACAGTCCCTATGTAACAAGACTATTTTCCATAAATTTATACTTGTTAGGTCTGTATTAAGAATAACTCATGAGGTGATATGAGAGGTTTCTGATTTTGCTGCCACGATAATGGGAAACTAGATCATATGTTTATATTCTGTATCTAGACTATATTGATAGTATATGCTTAAATTAGCATTAAATATAGTCCAGCAATGATGGTGGGGTCTTCTTCGCCCTGGACAATGTTCAGGGAGCTGGTAGTTCTCCTGCGGCCGCATTTGCACTTTTATATTGTAACAGTATGCTCAGAAATCAGTAGTTCAGGCTGTCGTGTGGTTGTAGCTGTCTTTTCCTTATTTTAAGTGCTGCCTTTAATGTATTGGTCTCTGGCCTTTCTGTTTATTTAGGGGAATCCCTTTTGTATTTTTACTCTGTAACAATACTCTGTAAAAATGCATATTTAAAAAGAAAAAGCCAAATAAAATTTCTCTGTAGGATAACACAGTCCACATTAGAACTGTGATATAGTTGCAGTCTAGGAAAGCTATGTAATTGAAGAGCAGCTTTTATTTAAAAAAAAGAAGAAGAAAAAAGAGTAGAAGTGTTGCTAGTGATTGAATGGACATACAACTTTTAAGTATACTCATGTAGGATATGTTTAATATTTAAGTGAAGAACTCTGCTTAAGAAGAGAAGTGAGATTGCTCTGACCTTCATTCTTTGCTCACAAGACAAAGTTAAGCGTGTGTGATAAAGATAAAAGTGTGCATTGCTGTTTGCTGAATTAGGGCCATTATCAATATTTGAACATGATGGTCAAATCCAAGGCTGTTAAAAAAAGGTGAAACTTGGAACTGGGTCAGGTATTAATTAGCTGGCAGAAGTGGTTTCATTTTTGGTATGTGCAGCTGAAATTCTAAACCTGTTTCCTCCAAATTCTTCAGGTGTATTAGAAAGGTGCATGAAATATGTCAATTCATTTTTTAACAAGTGTAATATAAAATCCTTAAATTCTTGGATGCAGAGTACAGTAATGAAAGGAACAAATCTGTTCCTGGTTACACAGGAAGGAGGCTAAAACACTAACCTGGTATTTACTTGGGAATTTTTGTTCAGGAAGATATAGCTCATTTGCTAAGTGCTGCCTGAGGGAGGGAGGTGGAAAATGATTAAATTAGTTTTCTGTTTGTTTGTACAGAGGCTTTGAGTGTTATCACTGGGTCAAGTTTATTTTCCTTTTTTTGATCAAAGTTAGGTGCAGAACTTAGAATTAAAAATTTCTATGCTCGCGGTGAGAGACAAGCTGCCTCCTTTGCTCCATCTGCTTAGCTATCCCATCTGCTTTCCTTGCCATCCAACCCTAAAAACCTTCAATAATTGTTTTGATGATTGAAATTATGGAAATATTCCCAGTGGTCAAGACCTGCCAGGACTAATTAAACCTTAGGATCTGACAATTTTTCAAATCTGAGCTTTGTAAAGCCTATCTGAAGACAGGATTTCCATTATCTCTCTAGGGGCCTTGACTCACTTCGTATGTTAATATGATTTCTAGGGAGTAAACCTACTTTATCTTTAATTCACACAGCTCTGAAGTTTAAAAAGAGTTAATGAAAACCCTGCATTAATTAGTGTTTTGGTATTTGTAGCTTCCAAAGTTACAAACTTTGGTCAATTCTGTCCCCCACCCATGAAGTATTCTGCTTAGGTTTGTGGGATGTCCTTTGGTAAATGCAGCAGAGTGTGTGGCTGGTGATGTTTACAACTGCTAAACTTAGTTCACTGTATTTTCCAGAAGCTTTCTTTTGAATTTATTGTTTGGCATGCACGGAACGACATAGCTGCTGTTTGACAAACACTGATAGCGCAATGAATAGTAGCTGTACTTCAGCTTAGTGCTTAGGCATTGCCCTCCAATACAGCTAGAACTTACCTTTTAATGCCAGGATAACTTCAAGTAGTGTTTTGACTCTTTATGAACGTTTTACTTGGGTATGTATCATACTATGAATAGCATAAGCCACAGTGAACAATACTAGCTGTTTTAGAATAGCTGCTAATTGCATCATCTGGTGTGCCCTGCCCGTTGCATATCTAATTTATTCTTCTAGGACCTAAGCTCTTGTACTCTTTAAAGTTTTAAATTCCATTTAATAGACAAGTCAGTGTTTATTACTGCCCTGTGTTTGGCAGATGTCAGTGCCTCGTTAGTTATTATGCATGACTCCCTATCCTTAGCGTATCGACTAACATTATAGATGTGTGACACTGACCTGTTGTAATGAGACTGTCTTTGCTAGCAAAGAGTACTATCGACCGTAGGGATTTTATCAATTAATTTAGATTTTACTTTTGTTGCAGAGTTAAATCTTTGTTCCAGATTGAGGGTCACATTTAAGTGTTGCTTATATTCAAAAGATTGTTTTTGTTCAAAATAGTCTTAGAAAAAGAGAAAGACTCTTTCTTGCTTACGTAGCTGCACAGCAGTGATGTTTTCTTTATTTTCCTCTTGCTTCTGTTTTTTCTAAAGATTTGCAAGCTTTCAGTTTTGGATTAGGAAAAGTAGTACTTGAAAAAAGAACAACACAGCACAAACCTCAGTATAGGAGAGATATCGAGGTGTTGGAGCGAGTGCAGAGGAGGGCAACAAAGCTGGTGAAGGGCCTGGAGAATAGATCTTACGAGGAGCGATTGAGGGAGCTGGGACTGTTCAGTTTGACGAAGAGGAGGCTGAGGGGGAATCTCATCCTGCTCTAAAATTACTTGAAAGGACATTGTAGAGAGGTTGGTGCTGGTCTCTTCTCACAGGTAATTAGGGACAGAACCAGGGGGAATGGTTTCAAGTTGCAGCAGGGGAAGTTTAGGCTGAACATTACGAAGAAATTCTTCACGGACTGGAACAGACTGCCCAGGGAGGTGGTTGAGTCGCCATCCCTGGATGTGTTTAAGTGTCGCTTAGATGTGGTGTTGGGTGATATGGTTTAGGGGTGAACCTGTAGTGTAGGGTTAGTGGTGAGGCTCGATGATCCCAAGGGTCTTTTCCAACTTGAATTGTTCTATGATTCTATAACTCAGAAGACAACTCTCTGTCCCTCCATAACTGTGTCTGAAAAAAAGAAAATACAGTGTTCATGCGTACCGTGGGGAAAGAAGTTAGGGTGGTACATTTTACTTCATGTTTACTAAAGAAATGTCTATGTATTTGGCTCTGTGGCTTTGGTGCTACTTGGTAAGTTTAGTAACTCAGCCTTGTGTCTGGAAGAGAGAATAAAGAGATACTGTATATATAAATATGTGTATTTAATAAGTTTGAGATGTGGTTGTGGGTTTTTTTGTTCTTGAATTCATATAGTTTGTTTAATATCCAACTAATTCATTTCCTCTTTTGTTGGCAGAAAACCGATTTTTTTCTTACCATTTCACTTGCCAGATTATGTCAGTGCAGGTTAGTGATGCGGTGTATATATACATGTGTGGAGAATGTTACTATTTTAAGAAAGTCTTCTTTGTCAGTCCTTTATGTAGTCTGTAGAGAGAGTTTGAGTCATAGCTGTAGTGCAAATTATCTGCCAAGCTGCATTTCCCGAACAGCTTATGGAAAGCAGTTCTGGAGGATTCCCAAAATTAAATAATTGAAAGATACTGCTTGGTATGCCTGCAGCTTTCTGGAGGTGGAGTGCAAAACTGGCGGTAAAATAAAAGCGCTCCCCAAGGAGGCTGAAGATGCTGCAGGGCAGCAGATGGGGAGGAAGAATTTTCACGAAAGATGCTTTTCTTTTTCTGATGTCTTGTGATTTGGGTGGGGGGGTTTTGTTTCTCCCCTCCCCTCCCTTCTTTTCTTTTAAGCTGTATTCCTCTTTGAGACCTGCAGTGATGGCAGGTGTCCAGCTCTGGTATCAAAACTGCAGTTTTACAATTGGAATGAGAGGATGGCTCTTAGCCACTGCCTAATCCTCTGCTGAACGTCTCCAAGAGTGTAACCAGTTACATAGCCTCACAAATGCAGAAGTAATCATGGGGGAAAGGGTGGGTGGGGAGGGAAGGGGCACTTACTCTGCAGGCATGTTTCTGAACAATAACATTTCTAGAATGTTTGCAAACAGTGGTAGCTGTTATTTGTTTGGCTAAATAGTGTATATAGAGATATGCTTCTAGGGAAAATGAATCAGCATTTGCTGTAGGACGAGTTTTTAGGGTAAGCCTGTTCTTTCACTTTTTTCATCTTTTTCGCTTTTGCCTGCTTCCTCTAAAAGGTTTTACTATAAGACCCTAAAAAAAAAAGAATCTAGTATCTAAAAAAACAGTAGTGCTGTTCTGTAAAATATATATGGCATTTTTTTTTGGTTTGTAATTTTTTGTTGTGGACCAGCTATATGATGTAGTACAGTAAGCATTTAATGACTGTTGAGTAATTTAACATAGGAAGTTTACTTCATTTACTTTCTGCAGTAACTTTAATTTCCAAGAATAAAGTAGCAAGAAAAATGACAAATACTGATAACCCTGTATTTTCATACCAAAAATTTTCTGAGGAGGGTTTTTCCTGAGCTGGTTGTTGAGTCTAACACAGCTGGGATGACTGGTCTCTTTGGCCATTGCAGTTTGTTCATCTCAGTATGCATGTGTTCTGTCATGTAAGCAATGTACCCCAATATCTTTAATTCCCTACCTAGGTCGCAAATATTAAATGCTGGGGGGTTGTTTTGATCATGACCATAATTGTGTTTTGCGTGGATTGACATAGCTGCCTAAGAATGAAAAGTTGTGTTGCAACACTAAGCATGTTATTCCTGGGGATTTCATTTGTCATTTCTCTTGGAGATGGGGAGGCAAGGTGGGGGAAGAGGAAGATGCAGAGAGAAACTGCAGAGTTTGAGAGTTTCAGACATGCTTTATGCTTAATTTTTACAGAAACTGTGGAAGTGCAAATGTTTTTTTATTTTTTATGTCAGTATAGTACTTTATTCCTGATCCTGTTAATGCTCTTTTATCTCTACTGACTGATTTTTGGAAGTGTGTTGCACAGGGGCACGTGAAAGTGTGTGTTTCTTGTTTAGTCAAAGATCAAGCAGATCATTGTCTCAAATACCACTCTAGATCATTTTGGGTTTGGAAGATTTGGTCTCTCAAAATTGCCAGCTATAGAAAAAAAGCTATTGATTAATTTTACAGAAACCTTTGCATAAGCATTCTCCCTTTAACTTGCTAGCTTTCAGGGAAAACCAAGTTCAATACTTCACCTTTCTAGGGTTCAAAATAAGTCACTTGTACGTCCTGGCCTCCAGGTAAGTGCTCTACACAAGACGGATTGAAGTTATACTTTGTGTTGTGGGAGAAAGTGGGAGGAAAAGCAAAGGATTCATTTAGCACTGCGCAAAGGAACTACCTCTGACAGGAGGTACAAGTTCCCACACAGTACCTCTGAAGCCACTGAAGTTTGCTGCAACTAGGTTTTGTTTGAATTGGCTGGTAGGAGGTGATGTCTATCCAGAAATTGCTGTGTTGTGTGTGTGCTTCTGCACAGACACACGTACGTGTTGTTAGATTTCATGATTCCAGTTAAATCAACGAGAATGCACGCCTGTAGCTAAGCCTGTATTTAGGTGAAGATAAAAAGAGAATATGGTACATCAAGTCTGTCTGTCATTGAGTTCTTTTCTCGTGCATTTTAGTAACCCCCAATCCCTCCCCAAAGCTCCTTTCAGAGGTAAGTGCACAAGCGTGTATACTAGCTGAACATGCAAAAAACAGGTGTCCACTCTTGGGGACAGCTATGCGTGGTGTTTTGTGCAGGTACCTTTCATAGAATCATAGAAAGGTTAAGGTTGGAAGGGACGTTGAAGATCATCTGGTTCCAACCTCCCAGCTGTGGACAGGGCCACCTCTCTCCCGCTAGCCCAGGTTACTCAGAGCCCCATCCAGCCTGGCCTTGGACGCTTCCAAGGAGGAAGCACCCACAACCTCCTTGGACAACCTGTTCCAGTGTTTCACCACTCTCATGGTGAAAATTTTTTTCCTAATATCTAATCTAAATCTACTGTCTTGCAGCTTCAGGCCATTGCCCCTTGTCCTATCACTACAGGCCCTTGTAAAAAGCCCTTTGCTATCCCAGGTGATTCCAAACGCTTCTGTGCAGAGTCGGAGGGGACAACCCTCTTCTCGCTGTAGGCCCTGGGCCGTGTTCTCCTGTCTCTCCCTCCCTCCTGCATCAACTGTGATGCAGCTGCCCAGTTTGAGCAGAAGGCTGATGCAAGGGAAAACTGGGCTGGGACCACTACTGCTCTTGCGAGCACTAATGGAGCTTGAGAGTATGTGATCTGAAGTGAGAGGAGAGAGGCAAGCCCACAGGTGGACTGACCAGGGATTTAAACTGACTGAGTGGCCTGAGACAGAACTGGTCTGAAAATGAAGAGCCTAAATATATTTTGCTGACTGCCTGTAATATCCTTGTATTAGCATTTAATCCTCTGCAAGCATATTGTCTGAAATATAATACAGATAACTATTTTATTACATCTTATCAAAAGGAGCACAAAAATATTTAAAGAATATTTAAAAAAAATAGTTTGTGTTCCGAAAAGATAATGCCTTTAGAGGAGAGAGAGAAAAACAGCAGATGGAAAATGCATTATATGATTGTTTCCCTCAGGGATTAATCTCGTGAATGACAAGAGCAAATATTTGGGGAGATATGTTTTGCCTGTGTGTGACTGTGTTTTTTCACAATGCTTATAAACATACTTAAATTTTGTTTGCCAGTAATGTCAGGATACCTAGTGTATTTCCACTAATAGGTCTGGTTTTGAGAATGGTCTAGAGAGTACATGGCCAGTTATTATGATCTTGGACAGCTTTTCTAATTCATTTATTTTTATAACCTGGGGCTTTCCACTGCACTGAATACTTGCTGACCTTTAATTTCGTTTACTGGAGGGTGGGGAGGAAAGAGGGGAAAAGAAAGGCCTTAGGAAATCCCTTTCCCCACCCTGCCAAAGAAGGTAACTTTCCTTTTAAGTCTTGTTTGGGTTTAAAGGGTGCAAGCAGAGGAAAAAAATACAGCTCACTTTGCATCCTTTGTAAAAGCTGAATGTTGAAAGCAAAGTATCATCTTTGGTATTTTTAGAAGAATGACAAATTTGATACAACCTCTGTACTAAATGTGTGTGTTAGATTTATAAAATGCTTGCAGACCCTGCTGAATAACCTTTATTCTGGTACATGGTTATTTCTAATATACTCTATTATTTCAATACTGCTTACTTAAACTGAGTATTTATTATAATGGATTTTGGTTTTATTCATAACATATATACTAAATCATGTGTCTGTTAAGATGCTTTTCTTCCTATTTATAGAGAGATCATCCATTTTTTTCATATTGAAAGTATTCCGTCATGCAGTTGCTTACTTTTTTGCTAGATTAATTTAATCCAGTCCTTGATTTCCATTTTAAATCAATACCAGGCATTTGGTTTAGTAATACCTCTCTCTTGTGATCTGGAGGGTTGAGTTTGTGAGCAGCTTTTTCTACAGCTGGAGAAAATCTTATTTGTTCATTTCTTAACCTTTTGACATGTCTGTTTTTACAAGGCCGGCTGGTTTTGATGGACGATTGAAGTATAAAGTAACAACTACTGAGGAAACATCTTTTGTTATGATCAGAGTGTAAACTGAGCCTAATGCAAGGAGGGGGGAGTATGCTTACATAAAAGGTTTTTACACACACACACAAAAAGCAAAAGAGACCCTCCTCTTCCTTCATGTGATTGCCTGTTATATTTTGATGTACTATAATACAACTTTTTTAAAAGCACCTTTTATTCACATATCCTAGATGTATGACTCTAAAATTGACCTGCAATTAGCTAAACTGCTGATGCTTCACTATAAAAGCAGGCTCAGCAAAGTTGAGACTACCCTTTCTTCTCTGTTTGTGGTGACAAGTGAGGCAGGTCTGGGAAGTCATAACCACTGACCTCTCTGTGAGGGTTCTAAGATGCCCTTACTATTGTAATAAGCAGGAAAATGAAGGAGTTTAAAGCACTCCGAGAGGAATCATTTTACTGGATCTGCACACTGTTTCCTGATAGGATGCTCTTACGTCTAGGAGAGTCCCAAATCACTGGTGCTTGCAGGTGCTGAAGAAAGTGGATTTATCTGTCCTGACTTGGGGTATTATCTCCATCAAACCTTTAGGTTTCAGCAACTTAACACCAATTCCACTTTTATCACACTTGGAAAGCATAACATTATACCTAAGGTACTTAACCTTTTCCGTAGTTTCCCAGTAAAAGTGGAGGTTTGTTACAGTGTGGTGTGACAACGGGTCAAATTTTCCTCCTTTTTCCTTCTCCCTTGAAGTGAGTTGTATCACCTGGCAACAGAAGGCGTTGTTAACACATGCATAAGTGTATACATCAATATATGCATAGAGCTGAAACAATTTTTTTCTCTATTTCACAAAAAATGTTTCTGAGTATGCTGCAATGCCTGAGGGCATTGTTTGTATCATACAAAAATGTGTGAAAGAGCTTCTACGCTAGGAGCAGATAAGCATCTGTCTACTGCAGCAAAAGTATCCAAATGTGCATAATCCTGTTCCGGACCCTACAGACTCACTGGCTGTTGCCAGTGGGACCAGGCGGCTGTGCTGGAGGAGAGCTGGCCATGCCCTGACTTGGGAACGCTGATAGAAGCTGCAGCATCACCCCTGGGCTGTGGTGATGGGGTGACCATGTGGATTGGATGATTGGGGATGGCTGTCTATCTATAAATGTGTCAAGGAGACAGACTTGTACCAACACTGTAAGGAGAGAACCTAATGTCAGGTGGTGGAGCTTTCTTTTGAAATAATGAACTGGATTGCAGCCTCTTTAGGCTTCTGCCTAGCGAGGTGCACACCTACTGTTTCTGATGTGGGAAATGAAGACCTGTGGCAGCTGGAAACCGTTTGGTTTGGGTGCGGGGTTTTTTTTGTTGGCAGTTAAAGTCAATGAATTATGGTAGTTTCACAAGCTAAATATCTGGCTCCAAGAGCTGTTGTCTAAAGTTGCCATATTCTTTCAGCTTCACCTTGCCTCAATCCCTGCGTCCTTGGCATTGACAAGGTCCATCAAATCTGGAAGCCCTCAGCAAAGAGCTGTTCTGAAAACTGGGGCCTAATTCCCTTGTTGTGACATAATGCTCTACATGAGAGGAATGTCAAATTTACGAGACTAGCTGCGTTGTTAAAATTTTATCATGTATAGATAATCTCTGCCTTCACTGTGATGCTTTATTACTATTTCTTAAAATTGTACTAAATGCCTTTCAAGTAGGAATTTCTGAAGAGCTATCCGACTGCCATCCATCAATATCCGTTCTCCAGACAAGAGCACGTGTCAGTTGTAACATCAGCTAATCCAAGAAGCACAACGGGTAATTTTTTTTTCTGACTGTGGATTGTTTTTCTTCCAACCAAATTCACGAGATGGAACTCAGAGTATCAGCTATAGTGTGAGGCTTTACTTCAGCTCACCTGTTCTGAGAATGAGGAAGGATAAATAATTCCCTTAAGGGCTCAAGACTTACATGCATAAAGAAAATGAGTCAAAGCCATTTAACTTTTATGGCAGGTTAGAATATAACTCCTTTTTCAGAAACTGTTTAATTTTAAGGCTTTAGATGTAAATAGCAATGGAATATCAGCTGAATCTTTTAGGTGGTCTATCATGTGATTGATGTGGTACATCCCAGTGACAAAGAACAGGTTTTCTGTTAAGTGGGTGAAAAATTATTCTCTTGATCTACTGATACCTAGTTAGTAATTAGAATTATGATTTTTTTTAAACACTAGTAGAATGGCTATTCTAGTTTCTGACTAAAACACAATAAATGTTTTCCTCATATGGGAAAAGTCTGTGGTAAGCGCTTTGGAAATCTGAAACCTCCAGCATGCTGCATTCATATACCTTCTGCTTCGGCAAGCCTGAAGATTTTTATTTTATTTTTTTTCTTAAAATGATTCTATTTCAGATGAGAGTTGCATAGTGAATTACTTTTATTTAACTGTATAAGCTGCCACTTCCCATGCTTATTCATCGCCGTAACAAAGGGGATAAATGGAGGGGGCAAGTGGGAGTGCCAAAGAGGGACTCCTAGCTACATCACTATGTGCAGAGTAATATTACAGGCTCAATGGAGAACCACCAGTATCAGTAATATGTTCCTAAACCAACTATGTTAGTTTGGAAAGAGAAAAGCAAACATAAGAGAAAGGAATGTCAATACAGGCAGAAAATGGTGGACTACAGTGTAACGCACTCAGTGCATACTCCATAATTGTTTTCCTGTTTGCAATGGTGATTATCAGGTCTTTTATCTTAAATATGCTTCTTGCCACCTCTGGATGCACGAGACAGAGTGCTGAGATAGTGGGGCTTGGAGTTTAAACTGTCATTCTCAGGGTATAAGGAACCCGATAACAAAAAACCACAGTGGCCCTTCCAGTAAGAAATCTGGCAAATCCCTATGATATTTGTTTTGCTCCCATCCCCGTGTGTCAATGTTAGCATGTGATTGCTAAGAAAATCGATAAAATGGAAGACCACAATTCAAAATCATATGAATATCATATGAATTAGCAGTAGTTACTGGTTAAGAGAGTTGAGTGGGTAGGACTCCCATTCTAGCTTTCCTAGGCCTTCATCGTCCCACATTCCTCCCTGTGCAGTATTCTTCCAAGACAGAGTTATTGACAGATCCAAAATACTAACAACAGTTATCCCCAGCATCAGGACTTTGTCTTGAATATTATTCTCACACAGGAAATCCTTCTTCCTGTTGGCATGAAAGTTACAAATAAAACACTTATATAACAAAATCAACATATGTTAAATGTAGTGGTTGAACTGGCTTAGAGTTCGTGCAATCTTCTGGTAAGCTAGATGCCTTCTAGATACACGATTTGTGTCAGTGTTGTTCATCAAGTAAACTATAAATAACATATTCACTGAAAAATCACTGCAATGGAAATTTTAATATATTTTGGTGCTCTATTAAGTGATGCGGATCAATTGCAAAAGGGACCTGTTTTATTATCCTTATGCTACTTCTGCTGGGGAAGGATATAGCCATTCTTATGGCTTACGGTATTGAGAGATAAATGCTTTTGGATGGAGAACATGGTATGACTGATTTCATCCATGGCTGTATACAAAAATAAATGCAGAAGAAGAAAAAAGACATGGAAGAAAGCTGTCTTCCTTCAGTTTTCCTGAATAAAGTTAATGAAATTAATTGCAAGCCCTGATCAAGTTCAAGTATGTTACTAAATAGTTATGACTGATCATCTGTTTGCATTCTGTCATTGATTGAAATCACACAAACTTCACAAATCTTTTTGCCAAAGTTTTTGCTAAGAAAACACTTCAATAGAGACAGAAATTCTGTATAATTGTAACAGTGAGGTGCTTCGTACTGAAATTCTGCTTATTTGTAATATGTTTTAGGTAGTGCCATAGGGGGAGACTCGTAAAATGCCCAAGCTAAACTTCTTTTAACCTGTGCCTCTTTGTAATAAAATAATGGTAGTCAGGGTTTCCAAAGAGATGGGGATTTGAAAAGTGAGCACGCCAGCTAATAGCTGTGGTAACAGGCTGAATGTAGTGGAATAATACCAATGCAGTGGCCTCTCAGTGTGTCTCTGCGCCTCGGAGCTCAATAGTGAATGCACAGCATTGTTCGGCCGTGAAAAGTCTCAGAGCTCTCGGGATGTCGGGGCAGACCGAAGGAAACTGATTTTCAGCTTGTAGCCTCCTTGTAACGGGGCTGGAAGAAGCCATGGGGAGGTTAGCCATTCCTCCCTGCTCTTTTGCCATACCAGCCTCATGCTCGTAGGTGGTTAGTTCCCTGCAGCGGTCTTGCAGCTCAGCAGTCTACCTATGCAAGAAGACAAAAGAGTAGGGAAGGACTTTTTTTTCCCCCTCACCTCTTTGTTTGATGGGTTTCATGGTTGAATGTTAGGGGGAAGCTTTGCCTGGGGGCAGCTAGAAGGCGACATGTGAATTTAAAGAGAAGCGTAACAGAAGATAGTTCACTGAGGATTTAAAGCCTAAGGTTCTTAATTTGATCACAGGTTTGGGGGTAAAAGTGTGTGAGGTTTCTCAAAAATAAAGAGACTAGTAAATTGTGAGAATGGATTTTAAACGCTACACCATCCACCGAAATGCCTTGTAAGTTCCCATAAGTACAGGGCATGGAGTTGAGAAACCTTTGATGTTCTCT
>NW_009695160.1:41670-51899 GCF_000703405.1 Apaloderma vittatum | reverse complement strand
AGGAATGCCAAAAGGAATTGTTTTCTAGCCTGGATTGTTGGGAAAACCCTGCAGTTCCACCACAACTTTAATACATCTTCCCCTCCTCAGCCCCCACCCTCACTCGTTTTAGATCATAGTATTTGCCTTTGTGGCCAAGTTTCTTGGAGTCTGGGCTGTGTGTTTTGGATTCGAGATTTTTATTTGGATCCCAGCTCTACTATTTAAATAAGAAGGGATTTGCTACTCCTTTCTCAAAGAAAACAAGCGCAAGTTGAAAACCCAAACAACAAGAAGAAATGGTGGGATTCAATGTGTCTATCTGGAGGAAAGATACAGCATGAGGGAGAAATCTGAGAAAAAGAACTCCTTTAGTTGTACTAACAGGATTTAAGTTTCTGTTTTCCCTGTCTGTGATCTAAACACTGAGAAAGCTCATCTGAGTTGTTTACCAAATACTGGCAGTTGTTTGGGCCACATGGATGGATTTAGATATTGTTTATTATAGTTAACAAGCAGTCTGAAAACTGGCCGGTGTTAAAAGCCTTTGAAGGCTGCAAATCATCAGTAACATGGTGCTGCCTAAAAAAAGTCAGGAAAGCAGAAAGATGGGAGTAGACAGTTGTTATCTGATGTCTTTTAATGAATGTTTTAAATTTTTCTTTGCTGTAAAACACTTAGTGGTACATTTTTATGAATGAGGTTTCATGCCCTCTTGTTTGTATTTGTCAGGGTTTGGTTTTTTACCTCCAGATTGACAAAAAGGTACATAATAAATCCAATGGTCATTAGAAATCGGCAGATCCCTTTTCACTGACTATTTTTGTAGAGTGTTATTTCTGTATGAAATTCAATTAAAATACCTCTGAATAAGAATGTTAGAGAAATTTAATTCTCGGGAGCCCATAGGATTATTTTTCTGTAGCTGTTGATAAAGAAGGTATAGGGGCTTTGCAATATATATATATATATATATCTCTTTAATAAAATGGTTATCTGGTTCCAATTAAGCATGTTATTGTTCTAGTAAGAAGAAAGTGCAGAGAAAGGCTTATGACTCAGTAAGTGAGTTGCTATGAATTATGCACCAAATGTTCACTGTAAGCAAGTCCAAGCTTCTGATCTGTTTGCTTCTTGCCCTGCAGCTTCTGAAGTGTGACTCTTGGCACTGTTAATCTGGAATACTGATATGTTGATAAGGTATTAGCACCATCTGTACATGGTTGCAGAGGCTGCCCTGCTCTGTACACTGGCATTGTAGTGATCTCAATCTCAATTCCTACTTTACTTCTTGCGTTCAAAAGCTCTAAGGAGAGTATTGCTTGAGACAGGAATTTTGTTGCTCTCAGTGGTTTGTCTTCATGAAATAACAACTAAAAAGTAGGAGGAAGCACTGCATACGCTGCAGAACAGCCCTAAAGCAATTCCATTGTGAAGCCACTTTTTCATCACAAACATGATTCTATTAGAGTGGCTTTCACCAGGTATACCTTAAAGCTTTAATGACAAGGATAATAAATATAAATAAAAAATTATGATTTGGATTGATTGCATTTTTTCAGATCTCTTGTATATGGCAGCAATAAGACACCTTGATTTTCTGCTGTGACCAGTTATTTTGTTGCCATATAGCAGTCTTGGTCTTGATCTTATTTATGTAAAATACCATACATAGCTGTAGATGCAATATAGTGAGAGGGGCTGTGGTGTGTTGTGCTCCTTTGAACACCTGCTTAGTTTCTTTTTATTTAGTTTTAGTGCTGTGCGATTTCAAAATACTGATTATTGTGTACTGCAAAAATCTGTCGCAGTCATTTATTGAGTCCTGAGTTCTTCAACTGTCATTGAATTACGTTCCCATTGAACTGGGATTTTGAAAGAACTTTTAGCTTACTGTTACAATGCCACCTTCAAAGTCAGACCTAATGTTCCCTTTTAGCAGGGCGGTCATAAGAAAATCACTGATGACTCGAAATGCCAGAGCCAGTCTGTGGTGGAGCCAGACCGTCGGTATGCTTTAGTTCCAACCTGGGCAGAATTTAAGGATTCTTCTCCCCAAGATGTAAACATGAACACTGCTTTCTGCAGCTCTTATTTTTATTCAGCAGAGGAAACTCCCCCCAAAAGTGTTCTTTTTATTGTAAATGCAAACAGCTGTTAGTACGAGTCTGGTGTTATTATTTCAGTCTGTTTTAAAATTCTAGTTGCTAAACTTCCTGAGGTGCAGCAGAGGTTCCAGTGTCTCCAGTTCAAAGGCGAATGGAAGAAATAATTTAGTTGGATTTAAAGAAAAACATCAATTATTCAAAGCTTCTGAAACTCACTTCAGTTTGACATACTACAAAGTCAGCTACTCCAGAGAACTGGCTTTTACAAAATGTGGAATTTTTTAGGCAATATTTTCACTGGAAAGGTTTGGAAGTCAACAGAATATTCAGTGGCAGAACTGAGCAACAGACTGATCCCCAAGCACTGTTACAATGATGTAGTGAAGGATGGAAAGACACCAGGATGTGCCAGCAGCAAGGCATGATCCTGTATGGTACTGGGTGGAAGGAAGAGTCCGTGTGGATTTTCATTCAGGTCACGGCATTGAAGTTTGAATGCAAAAATCTTAAAACATTCAAGCATCATTGTGTTGAACGCTTACTGTTTGCCCTTCTTCATTGAATACTGATATAGGCAGAGAAGAAAAGGATGTAAAAGCTTTTGACTGCATTATCATCCAGGGTATTATTCCTCCATATGCATTCATATCTACATGTCTTTACTGAATTTTCATTTGTTCTGATTTAGAATACAATAGAAAAGAACGAGGCCATCTTATTCAAAAGAGGAGAGAAGCAAGGCTTCAAAATTTACTATGAGATGGAAGATAATCCTTTAAAAAGGCCTCTAAATGGAGCATTGGATCTATATACTCTATTTGTGTTGCAGTACATTAGCAGGATGTGATGGCTTAATCTTTTTGTTAGGTGTCTCTGCAGTACTATATACAGATTAAATAGCTACTGCATTGCAGAGAGTTATTAATACATTACGTTGCACTTTCAGAGAAGATGTCAGTGTGTCCTTAAGCCTGAATATGTCCCGTGGTTGAGTTATGGGTTTTTTCTTTATTTTTGCTGAGGATAACTTATTTCTTCAGTAAATCCTTAGCCAATTGGGGATTATAGAATGACATAATTTCTAGCCCCTGTAAACTCCACTTATTGTTCAAATTTAGAAAAATCAAGGCTTTCTTCCAAAATAAAGACAGGTCACCCTTCAACTCTTATTTCTGATGCATTAATAAGGTGGTCTTAGGGCACTGTGTATACAATAGGAGAGCAGGAGACTGAACAGAGAAGGGGATGCAGCTCCTAAAAGGTAATGCAGATAAAAAAAAGCCAACCTCAGGGGATAGGAAATGCTAGAACTTGTGGAGGAGTGGGTCAAAACCATTTTTCTGGCACATCTCTACAGTGTTTAATTGGTGATGTGCATTAAATGGTAAAATAGAAGGCTTTTTTGTTCCTAGTCTCCTGCACTGACAGCAGTCAGTGCTGCGCATGTTTAAAGTGGTGAATAGCGAGGGGTTGTTCTTGGGGAAAATCCTCATGTACAGCATAAACTTCTGCCTTATACATGGGGATGTAAAGGGGAACTGAGGTCCCATGTGGATGTGCAGAGATGAAAGAGCAAGACAGAGCAGAGTAAGGACCTCAGCTCTGTTCCCCACTCCCCGCCGCCCCCCTGTAACGCTCCTGAGAGCTCACTGTGCCAGTTCAGACCAGTGGCTGAAGCTCATCCTGCGCTGCTGCAGCCCCTGCTTACACGCAGCCTGCTGAAGCAGACGTGGGAAGCTTCTCTGTCATGGGCTGCCTATGGGTCAATCACTGGGCTTGATTTGAGCCTTCAGAGATCAGCAGGTTTGTCATTGTTAAGCAACAAAGCTGCTGGTGGTGTTTGTACATCCCAGGACTTGACCAAGCAATGACCTACGGCTGGTTGACGCTCTGCAGGCCTGCCCAGGAGTTAGTTAAAACCTCCCTCAGAGGTGATGAAAACTCCATAGGCAAGGTGGGCACAAGGTGTGAGGAAGCAAAGGTCCAGAGAAGTGAGCTGTGAGCTCCTGACCAAAATGTGTGTGGATGTGGAGTGTAGCAAATGTATGGTATGTTGCCCACATTCAGGTTATTTGATTGTGCATGTACTGAGGATGCTGGGACAGGTGTTGGCCATCCCATGCCTGTGAGTGTCTTTAACAAATGTGTGGTGGCTCTGTCTGAGGCATTGCACAGATCTTGGAAAAAAGTGTGTAGATATGTATATGTATGTCTTTTAATGTAAATGTGCATGTATTAAAAAGCAGGAAAATGAATGTGGGAGAGAGCATGTCTCACTGATCTCAGATGTGGCAGCAGGTTGTAAACACCTGATCTTTTAGCCTGGGTAAAAGGACTTTCACTTTGACAAGGCCAAAGTTCAGATCAAAGTGTTTCATAGCTTTGTGAGTGATCTGAAGGCTATCTTTGCTTCCTTTTCCTACCTGCAGTTTCCCGCTGAAAGCTGTTGTTCAAGAGCTGTGCTCTTTAGGAAAACTCATAATCAAGCTGAGGCCACATTATGTGCAAGTAGAGAAGGAGTGAATTTCAAGTATGATTTTAAAGACAGAGCATCTCTTTGCAGGCTAGGTTTGAGCACACAGCTGTGAGAGCATGCCTGGAAAGTGGTGCGAGCAGCTGGGAACACTTTTGACTTTTTTTGCCTCCCAGCTCCAGGATAGAAATGTGATCATTGCAGACAAAGAGCCATCATCTTTCTCACCAGTTAGCACCAGTCTATATCCATTTTTCTCCTTTTCTCTGTTTCTTCATCTTTGCGCCTTCCCCACAACACTCAACTCTTGTTTCTTTGTTTTTTCTTTTACTTTGCTTCATTGTAATTTAGCACAAAACACTTGATGGTTTGATTTTCACGTTTTAGACCAAAATTCTTTACTTTCCCTCTTTATTAAAAAAAACAATAAAAAACCTGAAGCTTTGCAAGCACCATGCAAAAGCCTGTTTCTGTATATATTGAAGTAGAATAGGATCTAGAATGTTTCTTCTATTGCTGAGGATCATCCTATTGCATTGCTGGTTCATGGGAGTTTCTAACATAAACACGGCAATTTCACAATACCAGCAGGTGATTTATTTGCTTTCCATGCTTATCAATATTGTCTGCAAATCAAGGAGCGAAGCCTCATAAATGTTGTGGAACTGAGGGCTCTATTTGATGTTTTCACAACGTGCCTGGAAAAATGGAAGTTAGTGGGTGTTGCTCAGTGAAGTGTGCATTTCAAAGTTACCCACAGTGATGCCCATTGTCCTGTCCCTGAATTGCGTGATGTCATGTTTCATTTAAGGCTCTTAGCGATGCCGAAGACTGTCGGTGTGCTGGGAAAAAGGCAGTGAGAAAGTTGTGAATCAGGTTTCTGTAAAGCCTTTGTGTTTAGGGTTTTGAGAGATAAAAGCTGACTCATGCAATATTTCTGGCGAAGGAGCTGTACAGACTAGTAAGAGCTTCTCATTTTACCTGAGTGCCCAGTGAGGTAATTCGGGAACAGCTGAAGGCAGAGAGCCTGCACCTCTCCTCAGCCACACAGGTAGGTCCTAGGTTGTTCGGAGAGGACTGGAAGATTAGAGAGGACTTGTTCATCCTGGGTCCAAGGAGCCAGAGACATTCTTCAGTGGTGAGATACTGTCGCAGAGCATTTTCCCTTGCACTTACATTCTCGGACATTAGCGTTCTTGATCCTGACAGAGGCTGTTTTGCTTTAAATTTTAGGGGGGGGGAGGAGGGCGGTAGTTTGACAGAGGCACATTAGTTGGTGACTTTTTTTTTTCCTTCGTCGTAAGATTTCTACTAAATGGGATTTCTGTTGCTCAAAGTTCAGTCCAAATACTTGGCAGCATATCGTTTGTGACAGTTCAGGGTAAATTCGTGATATCTAGAGATCCACTCCTGCAAATGTTGTAGGGCTCTGAGATTTTGTTCACAGAGGGTGTTCGTTTTAGAAATTACATGTGTTCATACACACAATTTAGTAATTAAAAATTCTGCTGACTTTCACTTGGGCAATATTTGGAGCAGAGGGAATATGGGGAATGTATTTAAGGTCATGTTGGGATTGTTGTAATGAATGTGTTTTAATCTTTCTTTGTCAGGCAGCTGTATTACATTTATCTTTCTTAATTCCAGTGCAGCATCTGAATTTGATACTGAATGTAGAAATTGTACTGAACAGCATTGATACATTGTATCTAGAAGTATAAATGCTTTATTTGAAATGTGAAAGTATTTCCAGGAAAATACGGGAAAGAATTCTTGTAGTCTCATCACTTTTACGTGGCTAAACTTCCAGAGGATGTGAAGCCTGTAATTTCTGGTAATGTTGACATTGTAGATAACATCTGAGGTACTTTTTTTCTTGCCAGGAGAAAGGCAGCAACAATATTAATTATGAATATAAATCGACTTGTGAGCTTTTAGTCATGCAGTATGTCTTAAAATGTCATGTGCAGTAAACAACTTGGAGGAATAAACACCTATATTTAGATAGGGCTCAAGGATCTTTGTATTTCGATATAAAATTGACTTAAAGCACTTTATCTCTCATTGTATGCTAATCTTCTGGAATAGCCAGAGCTGCAGAGATAATGGAAGACTGTTTATTGTTACCACAAATATAGTTACAGGAAGGACATATTTTTTAATAGAAAAACAGTAAAGTGCACGCATTTTTGATTAAAACCTGTTTACGACTGCACGCTGAAAACACGACATACCCCACGAGAGTCGCTTTGCATGTGCCTTCAGTGTTGCAACTAATATTTCAAGTTGCCCGTTGGTGTGAAACATGAGTGTTTCTTGCCTTTACTACACTGTAGAGTGGGGACACATCGTTGTTTGTGCTGGGGGGTGCTCTGGGGTTGTGCCACACCAGCGAGTGTTTGTCGGGGGCGAGCAGGGAGGTTTGCAGGGGCTGGAGAGGGGGAGAGGCTAACTGAATTTTCATGCAAAAGCACAAACAAGAAATGACCTTGTTTGGGGAGCGTGTTTCCTCCTGAGTAGGGACAAGTAGTAATTATCCTCCCTTCAGTGCTGAACTAACAAGCAATTATTGTTATTCCTTAATTAAAGTATGCAAATGGAAGATTTCCATTTTTTTTCCCCTCACCAGACTGAGTTAAATACCGTTATTCACGACTGACAAAAGTTCTCAGTATTATTTTGGTTCAGCATTGAAAAGGTTCAGTAAACAAGAGAACGCGTAACAAAAAAAAGCAGTGAACCAGGCCAGACATGGGTCAGGGCATACAAGACTTGCTTAGAGCATGTGCTTCTGCCAGGGTCTGGGGGTACCTACAGTTTGCAGCCTGAGTTTTGGTGAGTGCACCTACCTGCTGCTGCTGGAATTGGTGGCTGGAGGGAGAAGGGGGCTTGTAAGTCAGTCCGGCAGAGTATGGGAGAAATGCACTTCCTTTTCATGGTAAGATCTTGTCAAAGACAGAAATTCAGAAGAGGTTACAGGGTTTGCAAAGACATGAGTTCAGCTATGATACACAGAGAGAGACCTTGGGAGAGGCTGCTTCCCCTCTCTCCTTGCTCTCAGGAATTCACTTGTGAATTTTTCATGGGGCAGTTGGTACAGACCTTGGGCAGCTGGCACAGAAGAGAAGTTACTTTGCGTTAAAACTGCGGAGTAAAACTGTACCCGAGCACTGAAAAGGCAAATGCAGGCTCTGGCAAGAGAAAAAAGGCACGTGGCTGTGGCAATGAGCTGGATTCAGCTGCTGCTTTTCCTGATAGTCTGCAGGAATTACCTAAAATACCTGTTCCTGATTTCAGCACTGGGGGTAATGCTGCCCAGTTTCAGAGGGGTTTCTGAAGATGTAAAGCCCGGGGACATTGACAGATCCTGTGTTACTGGGAAGGGCTACGGGTTTGTAACAGCCATCTGTAGCTGAGGCAGCAGTTGAGGGCTGGACAGAACCAGGGCTTGGCCCTGAGCCCTGACTTCCACGGGCAGGGTGCGCAGTTTTTGGTAGAGGACTTGCCTTTGGGAGAGCAAAGGAAGCTGTTTTCCCATTTAGTGTTGTGCTGAAATCTCTGGTCCTGTGTGTCCTGCCTTTTTGCTGGGTTCATCAGCCACGTCGGCAGCCAGCGGCTCCTTCGCATGAGCACTGAGCCTCCGTGCTGGCCAGACCCTGAGAAATGTGTTTTATTGGTCAGAGGCATAATGGGCAAAATTTTAGCAAAAAAATCTCCACGGAGTAGCCAAATGACCAATTTACACCCAGCTGGGAAATGAGTAAGAAGGAAGTAAAAAGGCTAGCAGACAGGGCAAAACAGAACACGATTTTCAAGTAGCAGATAGTTTGCTTAGTGTCACTTATGCAGAAGCGTACAGGAATAATCATCTGTGTAAAAATGGAAGAACTTGGATGTGGAGTGAACTGTGTTGCATGCAATTAATTAGCCATGCCTAGCAGGTGCCTGGGTTTTGCCAAGGTCAGTGGGAATACAGGTGTTTTAAGAGCAAGCCCATTTTAATTATTATAACTAATCCCTCTTGCTTTTTGATAAGCAATGACATTGTCATTACATAAGAAATAGGGGATTTTGTTTGGTTTGTTTTTCTAAGCCATGTTAAGATCTCACAGTGCTTCTGGCTACAAGTATGTCTTATGAAAAACTACTTTTAACATTTATTCAGACTCCAGTTTCATTGACCTGAACTGTGTTTTGTGTGTTTTTTATATTAATGAGCCTGACAATGTTTGTGAAGCAAATATTACATATTAATGCCTTCAGGTTATCTGAGAGGCAAACCTCATATCAGTAACATAGGAAGAAAAGAGTGTAGACTAATGGAATGTCATGGGAACCCTTTGTTTCTCCCTAAATGTGGCTAATCAGGTGTTTCTTTGTCATGTAATTTTAGTAAAATATATTGGAGTAAGTTAGGGGAAGGGTGTCCCTGTTATCTTATTTATCCCATGGATTTTTCGAGGCGGTTTGCATCTGCAAGCAACATTGTGCTTTCAAACTGAACTTGAAGAATGATCCAAAGCTGATAACAAAAATACATTCTTCCTTATCAAAAATACATACTTTCTTATCGCAAGCAATAGGAAGGCAAACATCTTTGTCCATACCTGTTTAGAAACAAGAGAACTTCACTGCATTCTTCAGTTTTAAATACTTTCCTAGTTTATTGCTTTATATTTTATTTTGAAGTTTGTACTTGATGGGGTTTAGTCTGTGCTGCAAAACCAGAAGAACCTGGCACAAAGGAAGGCTTGTAGGCTTTCAGGCTTCAAGGTAAAACAAGGGATACAGAGGTACCAAATTAGGTTTTTCATCTAATGGCCAATTTCTGACCCATATAATAAGCAAATTACTCTCAGTGTTAATTACATGCATTACCTTGAGAACAATAGTTCTCCTTAACAGAAAGCTAGTATCATCATCACTGAGATAGCCGTATTAATTACTCATGTACAAATAAAATTTTATGCATTCAGGACAGGCCACATAAACCAAATGTTCTTCTCTCTGCTTTTTTTTTGTTTACTTTGGATTTTTTTTTTACTTTTTAAATAAATAGTAGTATTTGAGTTTGAAAAATGAGAGAGTGGCATTCTTCTTTGAATAAAATTATCACTCCCTCCACCCAGATCAATTACAGCAGGAGCGTGACCAGGGGAAGCTTCTGCTGGTACTTGCATAGTAAGTCTGCCTCAGTTTAAGACAGGTTGGGTGTGTTTAATTTGCAGTTTACTGGCTTTATGATTTCTTTCCTGAAACTGCTGCCTAAGAGCTGTAATTGCCAGTATGATTTTTGAAAAATGAGAGTGTTGCTGAAGTAAAATAAGGACTAAGCTTCCGCTGTGTGAATAGCTTCAGTATTACTTGTCTTCCTAAATTGTCACAGTTTTCCTTTTTTAACAGGACAGACATTCTGAAATTCTTTGATTTTGAGGCAAGATTTTTTGGCGGACACTTCTTACTGAAACAAAACCCTGAAGTATTGAATTTATATGCAACTGGTTTTGCAGATTCATGTGGTGTATCACATACAACTACATTGCATCATGGACATTGTCTTTCAGGGCATTTCAGCGATAAAAGGAAAGTAGAATTGGAATGCTGACAGGAGGACAGACATCTTACTTCGTTATTGCACTGATGTGAAAAACAGCTTTGGGTCAGTTCAG